>NC_072411.2:91514393-91817424 GCF_028858775.2 Pan troglodytes
TGACCCTGTCTCTAAAAAGAAAAAAAGAAAGAAAAGTAAGTTAGATGTGGTGGCTACAGTCCTAGCTACTCAGGAGGCTGAGGTGGGAGGATCACTAAACCACCTCCAAAGGACATTTCAAAAAATGTTCTGGAGATGGCAACGTTCTTAAAAATAATTAAGTCATCTTGCCAGATGACTACTTCAAACATAGCACTCTTTTTAAGTTCGGTTTCGTATGTTGAATACGTGGATTTCTGATAACAGTTCACATGTTTACGAAAAATTCAGGTTCCTAATCTTCCTGACAGGTAGTTGATCACTAGGTTTGGGATGTACTTTAGGAATCTGCATTTTTAATATCATCCCAGGTGATTCTGCTCATCACTCGTATTTGGTAACAACTTCCTGTACTCACTCCATGATTCCTCACTTGGAAAAGTAGTTGCCAATAGCTGCTAGCAAAACTTTTTACCCATGATTCTAAACACTGACTACACATAAGAATCACATGAAGAACTTAAATAGATTCTGTGTGCTGGGGCCTAGTTTACTGAAAAATTTCTCAGTTGTGTCTAATATGCAAGACAGGATGGAAAACGACTGATCTAAAGTAAAGATCTTGTGTTGTAATCTAAATTCTTCTCATAATGAGATCTATTATTAATCTTCAGTACTTGGCATATAATGGGCACCCAGCATAAGAAAATCTGGATAGCTGCTACATAAAAATGTCAGTCAGGCTTGAAAAGATCCCCTGTGCTAGCTGGCTTGCTTACTGCACCACTGGCCTCTCATACTCAAATACAAAAACATGTATTATACATATATATATGTGTACCCTTTTTGTGTTATCTGTGTTCCACAGCCCAAAACCAGACTCTCTGATAGAAAATTGAATAAATCATGTTGCAGTTACTTCTCTGGTTTAAAAACAAATTAGCCTTTCATTTACGTGTTATTTTTGATGGTATTATTTCTTGACTATGTGTCATATAGTCATTCAACACCTAATTGAGCACCCACCGTGTGCTAAATACTGTTATGATTGCACAAAACAAAACACTTCTAAGTCCCAGTAGTAAACTGACTGGATTAGTTAACATGATACAGTAAGATGAAAGGTGGTCTAGAGAAAAATAAAGCAGGGGAGGGAAATGAGCAACATAGGAGGAGTAAATACTAAATGAGAGGAAGAAGGGCTGTGCAGCTGTGTTGGAGAAGGGAGGCCGGCGGAAGTGAGCCAGTGGAGAATAGATTATATTTAGCATCATAGGCTATTGGAAGGACTTTTGCTTTTACTCTGAGTAAAAAGAATACGCTTAAGGAGATATTTTTTAAAGGGATATAAAGAGAAGAATGTGTCGGTATTACAGAAAAGGAGATTTTACCCTAATATTATGGCAGGCCCATCATAGCATTTCTGAAAACTCTCAGATGATTTGTTGCTTTTAGCTACTCAGTTGACCAACATTCATATTCTTTTTCCATTTTAACACCCAGCTTAATACTTTGGAATGTAAAATGCACCAGTAAGATACAAGTTGATTTGTATTTCTTTTTTTTTTTTTTTGAAACAGAGTCTTGCTCTGTCGCCCAGGCTGGAGTGCAGTGGCACAGTCTCGGCTCACTGCAACCTCCACCTCCCAGGTTCACGCCATTCTCCTGCCTCAGCCTCCCGAGTAGCTGGGACTACAGGCGCCCACCACCACGCCTGGCTAATTTTTTGTATTTTTTTAGTAGAGACAGGGTTTCACCGTGTTAGCCAGGATGGTCTCGATCTCCTGACCTCGTGATCCACCCGCCTCGGCCTCCCAGATTTGTATTTCTATATATTTGGGGCATTTATATACATGAGTTATGGAATTAGACTTCCATTTAAAACTTGCTCATTCAAACAAAGAGTCCACCTTTAAGGTATGTTTTGTTCAAGATTAGCCTAGAATTATTATCTTGCATCAAATAAATTCTAGAGTACTGATTAGCAGTTTCATAGGGCCAGGCACAGTGGCTCACACCTATAATAGCAATTTGGGAGGCAAGATGAGTGGATCACTTGAGGTCAGGAGTTCGAGACCAGCCTGGCCAACATGGTGGAACCCCATCGCTACTGAAAATGCAAAAATTAGCCAGGCTTGATGTCACATGCCTGTAGTCCCAGCTACTCAGGAGGCTGAGGCAAGAGAATTGCTTGAACCTGGGAGGCAGAGGTTGCAGTGAGCCGAGATCACGCCACTGCACTCCAGCCTGGGCGACAGAGCAAGACTTTGTCTCAAAAAAAAAAAAAAAAAAAAAAGAATAAATTCCTTGCACATGTTTGCTCTCTCTAGAGAAGCTTTATATTAATATAGCTTTCTTTGGCTAGATATATTTCAGCTGGTTTCAGTGAAACTGCCAAAATCATCAAGCCAGGAAGTAGAAGCCAAGGAGCTGTCCTTCGTTTTGGATTACATAAACCAGTCACCCAAGTGCATTGCCTTTGGAAACGAGGTAAAGTTTGTTTTGTTCGTTTTCTGTTTTGTACCTAAAATTTATTTCCTGCAATCTCTCTTCTGAGCATTTTATGTTACAGTGATTTTATATTCCCTTGAATTACTATATTTGTGTTAGTAACTAAGAAGCCTCTTCATTGCTTTAGCATGTATTTATGGTATAGATTTTTTAGGACTATCCTTATTTTTGTGTGTTCTGTCCTATTGCCTTTGTAAACTCTCTTAGACTATGTGTCTTTAGAAATCATGGCCTCCCATATGTTAATTAATTAATGTTCATAATTAATATGCCCACTATAGAAAATTTGGAAACTACAGAAAAATATAATAAGGAAATAAAACCTATAATCTCACCAGTGATAACTAAAGAATCTCTTTCTAGGCTTTTTTCTTAACATTCATAAAATAACTTTGCCCGAAAAGAATTAAGATCAGAAGTCTTTTCATCTTTTTTTTCACTTAACATTGCAGCATGTGTGTATACTAACATGTTTTTCATAAATTATAACTGATGTTTTTATACTGTGATTTCTTCAGCCATTCCCTGTTAACAGTTACTTTACTATTTTAAAATCAAATGCTATGAAAAGCCTCCGGACATCACTGTAGCGGCATGCTTCTTTAGTCTTAAGTTTTGTAGCATTATTTTGGCATTATTCTGAAAAGAGTTAATTTCTCAGAGTAAACTTCTTTAACATCATTAATGTCAGCATTCTTCAGCATTGTTAGTCATCAAATAAATACTAATTAAAACCGTAGCAACATACCACTTTAGGTCCACTAGAATAGCTAATGTTGACAGGATATAGAGCAAAGTTAAATACATTTACCTAGCGATTCCATTCCTACATAAAGAGATGAAAACATAACCACAAAATGATGTGTAGAAGAGTGATTATTCATAGTAGCTCCAAAATGTAAATTAACCCAAATATTCATCAGCAAGAGAATAAACAAATGTGATATGCATACAATGGAGTGCCGCTCAGCAATAAAAAGGAGCTAATGACACACATGAGAACGTAGATTAAATTCAAAAAGATGATGGATGATGTTGAGCCACAGAGGACAAGCAGAAAAGAGTGTATATTTTACCATTCCATGAATGTGAAATTCTACAACCGGCAGAGAAATAAGCTATGGTGATCGAAACAGATAGGTGGGATGGAAACATTGAGGAATGACTGTAAAGAGGGAGGAGGGGGCATTTCTGAGGAAGGAAATGTTCTAGATCCTGATTGTGGCAGTGGTTATGTAGACGTACATGTATATCAAACATTGCATTTTAGTGTATATAAGTTATTCCTAATTCTAGTCATTGTACTTTAAGCTTGAGAGTCTAGTTTTAGGATTTAGGACCTAAGTTCATCTTTTAATTTTCTGTCATTGTTTCAATAGTATGATTATTCTTTCTATAGCCAAAGTGGAATATATCATATTAATATACTCTTATCAGCTGAACAAAGTTACTGTTAACTTTTGTGGGGGAATGTTTCTTTTTAAACAGTGGTGGGCCGGGCGCAGTGGCTCACTCCTGTAATCCCAGCACTTTGGGAGGCCGAGGCAGGCGGATCACCTGAGGTCAGGAGTACGAGACCAGCCTGGCCAACATGGTGAAACCCATCTCTACTAGAAATACAAAAATTAGCCAGGCGTGGTGGTAGGTGCCTGTAATCCCAGCTACTTGGGAGGCTGAGGCAGGAGAATCACTTGAACTCGGGAGGCAGAGTTTGCAGTGAGCTGAGATCGCACCATCGCATTCCAGCCTGGGGGACAAGAGCGAGACTTTGTCTCAAAAAAAAAAAGAAAAAAAAAAGAGTGTTGACTATTTTTGTGAATGTTTATCTTCTTTTTGAAATACTAGGGAGTGTATGTTGCTGCAGTACGGGAATTTTACTTGTCTGTTTATTTTTTCAAAAAGAAAACAACATCAAGGTAAGAATTATTTTTTATTAGCTTTATTTTATTTGCTCAAGAGTTCTTTATAATTTTATTTCTTCCTAATACCTATAGTCCAAAGCTATTCCTAGTTTTAGGTTGCAAGAGAGTGTAAGACTGTGAAGTATGGAGGTACAGTTTTTAACCATACCGTATAGTTTTTAAGCATACTATTAGTCACCAAAACCTAGGAAGCTTTTTCCAGTCAAAAGCCCTATACACCTGAATTCTAGTCTGCATTCTTGAAGTCAAAGTTGGATGTAGTTTGACAGGGTTTCACCACATGATTCTCATTGTCATTTTATGAATGTAGGAATGAATGTAGGCTTTGAGATATGTAAGTTTTAATTGGATCAGATTTAGTCTATTTGATCCCCACTGCACCTCAATTTAAAACATATTTAAAATAGAGATAATATCTACCTAACAGAGTTGTAATGATGAATGAGGTGACGTATTTAGAGCAGCTAGTGCTAAGTATTGAATAGTTAACTATTTGAAAATAATAACTACCTCTTCCCTTTTACCCTGCCAAGATTGCTTTTTTTTTTTTTTTTGAGATGGAGTCTTGCTCTGTCGCCCAGGCTGGTGCAATGGTGTGTTCTCGGCTCACTGTAACCTCCGCCTCCCGGGTTCAAGTGATTGTCCCGTCTCAGCCTCCTGAGTAGCTGGGACTACAGGCGTCTGCCACTAGGCTGGCAAATTTTTGTATTTTTAGTAGTGACGGGGTTTCACCATATTGGTCAGGCTGGTCTTGAATTCCTAACCTCAGGTGATCCACCCGCCTCAGCCTCCGAAAGTGCTGGGATTACAGGCGTGAGCCACTGTGCCCGGCCAATTGCTTTCTTTTTAGCATAATATTGATCCTGACTTCTTCAGAGCCTTAAGATTGGCAAGTATTCAGCCAAAGAATAGGAAATAGGCTAGATATTATAACAAGTAGATTGATCCCTTTGGATTTGTCCTTTCAGATGCATTAGCCATTTGTCTCAGATCTAATGTCTCAGGTTTGATTATGCCTCATGCTAAAATGTAGGTTCAGTGAGAAATTTGAACAAGCTTTGCCCAGGCCAAAAAAAAATCACTAAAATCTTTACTTAAATGTCAGTGGCTTCCATAGATAAGTTATTATGGTAGAATATTAGTTACATGAAGTTCATGTTATATATTGATATATGTTTACAAAACAGAATGCTTGATTCTTGATCAAAATTTTCTTTTTAAAAAAAATCCTGCAGTTATATTTATTGAATTCTGAGCTCTACAATTTTGGTTGCTATTGCTGGGAACTCTCTTTTACTTAACTACATCACCACTTATCAAGAGACTTTAATAATTAAGGGAATTTGTTTTTTTTTTCTCCTAGGTTTACTTTATCATCATCAAGAAATAAGAAGCATGCTAAAAACAATTTTACATGTGTAGCATGTCACCCAACGGAAGACTGCATCGCATCTGGTCACATGGATGGCAAAATTCGTCTTTGGTCAGTTTGCTCATGAAGAGCATTTATGTACTATTTTACGTTAGTCCTGTAGAACAGGGCTATCTCTGGGTCCCAAGAAACAGCCTCCCTTTCCTTTTTTGTGTGCTTTTCATTTCATACTTACTGTTTTAGGATTTCTAGCCTTGGACTTATAAAGTGAGTGAAACATTTTTTGTTGCCTGTAATCATTTTATTGAAGAAAACTTTTTGTTTGCCTTTCTCCAAAAAGGAAAGACTGACAATAGTGAATATCTAGGAGGGTACCACAGATGGCATATTATTTATAGAAGTCAGTCACTCTGGTTAGAAATAGAAAGTGTGCACATTAAGACCAGAAGCCTTTATATTATGATTTATTATGTTTGGTATATATTATGTTTATTGTATTTGGCATGCCATTGTTTTCCTAACTTAAACCTATGGTCAAAATAAGAGTTTTGTCTTTCTCCAATAGGAGGAATTTTTATGATGATAAGAAATATACGTACACATGTTTACATTGGCACCATGATATGGTTATGGATTTGGCTTTTTCAGTGACAGGTAAGTGCGGGTTTAATTATTAAAATGAACTTTTGAAGATATGATTCAAGTGTTTTAATTCACTGTATTTTTAGTTTGGAAGATTTAAAACTGCATGAGCCAAATGAATTCCAAACACTTGTGTATTACCCCTGTATTTTGGGCTTTGCTCAGCACAATATGCTTTAGGTTTTGAAGCCCTTCAAAGTTCTAAAGTGTACATTTGTGATAAAAATCTCTGTTGTTTACATAAATAACCTATTTAAATTATGTGACTTTTTGAAGGTATATCTGTCTACATAACTAAGTGTGTGTGGTCCATAACTGTAGCTTATCAGGTGCAAGTAACTATTCTAACACTACATCCATTATCTGATTTAATCATTGGCCGTAGGAAATGAGTGGCATTATACTCATTTTACAGGTAAAGGAAGTAGGATTTGGAGTTGATAATTAACTTGTCTAACATGACATGGTGGGTAGGTGGGTTTGGACCTGGTTCTGATTTTAGAGCTCTTGTTTTTAACTGTTACATGGCCTTATTTGACATTAGCTATTTTAAATTAATCTCCATCATTGTTTCATTTAAGCTGCATGACTTCTGTCACAGCTTTGTGTAGTGTAGCTATAGCGAGTAAAAATACCTTTAAAGTAAAGTGGTCTTCAACAGAAATACAGGGAAGTACATCTTGTCTTTGTTTACTTTTAGCATCCTCACACCCATGTGGTGAGAGTTATGTCAGTTTATTTGACTGGTTCTTTAAGAAAGTTACTACATACTAGAGAAGATTGTGTGCCTAAAAAATGAGAAGCCAGGAAAAGTGATTTTTCTTTCTGCAGGTCTTCCTGGAGACTGACAGGACAAGTCTTAGATGGTACCATATGCTGTGGTATCCTTAGAGGCTTACTTGGGTGTAATGCCCGGAAGCCCCAGGAAATAGGAGACACCTTCAACCCGATTATGGTTTGGGGAGTAATGACTAGTGTATGGAGACAATGTAGGCTGCTCATTTGTATTCTCTACCCTCCTTCCCACTCCACACCCTCAAAATACTAGTGAGTGCTTGGTATCCATATGTATGTGTCTGTATATGTTCCAGGCAGGGGTTTTTCTTTTTTTAGACAAGGTCTCACTTTGTTACCCAAGCTGGAGTGCAGTGGCACCATCTTGGCTCACGGCAACCTCGACTTCCTGGGCTCAAGTGGTCCTCCCACCTCAGCCCCCTAAGTAGCTGGGACTACAGGCACGCACCACCACGCCCAGCTAATTATTTGTATTTTTTGTAGAGATGGGGTTTCACCATGTTGCCAGGCTGGTCTCAAACTCCTGACCTCAGGCGATCCCCCCAGCCTCCACCTCCCAAAGTGCTGGGATTACAGGCGTGAGCTACCATGCCCGGCCATTATTTGAATTCTTGATATTATATTTCAAGTAGCATGAATATTTTTAAATGAGAAATAATGGTTACAGTACATAGTTGTCAGTGAAATGTCCTTACTGACTGTGTGGGTATGAGTTATTAGAAAAAGAAAAAATAGCTGTGTAAATATAAAAGAAATACAGATTTTAGTTGTTTTTGAGAACTTCATAACTTGAGGCATATATGAACTATATGCACAATGTATCATATGTGTATATATCAGATTAAACTTCTTAATTTTGTTTGTGTACATCACAACTACATACCTTTAGTCTTCTGTTTAGCTAGATTTTATCAGCTTGCAGCTTTAGAAAATTTGATAAAAACCCCATTATAAACCAGTGATCTTTAAAACCAGTTGTTTTAGATTCATGAAAGAATGAAAAATGGTTATTTGATGGAATACTTTTGAGAAAACAGTCTGAAACAGTGTCCTATTTATCCATTGAGTCATTAAGGTAGTCTTTTGCAGGCTTTTGTTAGTTTTCAAACCATTAGATTTAATTGGCCACATTTGACTGGTGGCTACCGTGTTGACAATACAGCTGTTGCTCTATTTGAGGAGAATTGATGTTTTTATAGTATTGAGTATTTTAATTTGTAATCATAATAAATACTTTTCCACTTCTTAGGTCTTTATATCCATGAGTTAGGATTTTTTTTCTGTGTGGTTCTCATATATATTTTTCACTAGACATTTGATGGTCTTTTGATAGTATGTTTTACTCTATATTTGACTTGCTAGTATTTAAAAATAAAATTGATTGTTGTATATTTCTCTTATAATCAGCTAAATTTACTTATTCCATAAGTTTATCTATAAACTATTTTGGCTATGCCTTGATGTAGTCATGCTGTCTGTGAACATGGAAGTGATTATTTCCTTCTTTCTAATCCTTAAGCCTTTCTGGTTTCATTTCAGTGCACTAGACGTCCAGTTAATGTTGAATCAAAATGGTAATAATATTCTTAATCACAAAGGGAAAGTTTTCAATAGTTTAACTTTTAGTGTGGTGTTTGCTATAGATGTTATCCAAGTACTCTTGATGAGATTCAAAGGGTCCCATCCATTCCTGAGTTTCTGAGAGGTATTATCATGAATACGTATAGAATTCTGTCATTTGCTTTTTCTGCATCTATTCAAATAATCATGGTGTTTTCCTTTTGTTCTGTAAGTGGGGTTACATCAATTTATTTTTCAGCTGTTAAGGTAATCTCATTCTTGCAGTAAACTGCGATGACATGATACCCTTTAATATATCATTGGTATAGTATTTTGCTTAAGAATTTTCATCTGTCGTGAAATCGGCTTTTTTTATATATATATATAATATTTTTGGTATAGTATTTAAATGTTTAGAAAAATTTATCAGTGAAGCTATCTTGGCCTAAAGGATATTTGTTTGTCCAGCTTTTCTAGTTGTCAACAGAAGAGTTGGTCAGCAACAAACTAATCAGATATCACTGGAAAAAAAATTCCTGAACCAGTGATCATTTGTCTTCAGAGTATATTAAAAGATACGAAGACACTTTTTGTAGCTTTAAATGAGTTTATTTCTCTAGTACGGTAGGAAAAACAAAAGTGTTAATTATATTTTTCTTTCTCTTTTTTCCTCAAAACACCATCCTTTTAATTTCCTTGAATGGATATGAAGGCACCAGTCTGCTGAGTGGCGGTCGTGAATCTGTACTTGTAGAGTGGCGCGATGCAACAGAGAAGAATAAGGAGTTTCTCCCGCGTTTAGGAGCTACTATTGAACATATCTCAGTCTCGCCTGCAGGAGATTTATTCTGCACTTCTCACTCTGATAATAGTAAGTCTAAATTTTTTATTGTGAGGAAATATATAAACACCATAAATTAGCTAGCATCTGTAGGGAACAGAGAATAAAGAGACCTAAAACTAAGAGTAGCATATGAGATTTAATGAGCCTTCTTTTCCTTGCATTACTCCTCTCTTTTCCACCCCTCTCTACCCCCAGGCACCACCAGAATTCAACATTTTTGAGAATTATTTTTATAAAATGGAAGGCTAAGTGTATTTGGTTATTGATGTGCCACTTACATTTTCAAAGTCTTTTAGTGTGGGATGACATGAGGAAATAAAGGGAAGGTTTGGAAGTGGACATTGGTGCTTTCATAAACCTTCCGTTTTCAAAAGAATACTGCAAGATTCTCTTTTGATACAGCTGTTACCTGGGGGCAAGAGTCCTGTAGATTTGATAGAAATAGAGGCAGTCTTATATTTCTCCAAAACTTTGTTCATCCAGTGACTACTCAGCCTAGACTAGGATATCTTTGTAAATCCACTTCCTTTTCTTTCAAAAAAGAACATAACTGTGAGCAGTCCATTTAGTGGCATGAAAAAGTTAAACTATCTTTATTAGATATACTCTTTATAGATTTTGCATTAACACTTAAAATGTGTTCATAGGCACAACTGATAAAAACTTAAAGACTCCAACAGAAAAGCCCCTATCCCCACCCCTAGATTTTCCACTAACTCACAAAATGTATTCCTGATTTTCTAGTAGTACTCCGAGTTCATTGAACTTACTGGGTTGTTTTGTATTCTGGTATATTTCAGAATATAAACTCAGGTGACTCCTTCACCTTCAAGCTCTAACCCAGGGGTGTCCAATCTTTTGGCTTCCCTGAGCCACATTGGAAAAAGAATTGTCTTGGGCCAGACATAAAATATACTAACACTAATGATAGCTGATGAGCTAAAAATAATAATAATAATAATGTTTTCAGAAAGTTTATGAATTTGTGTTAGGCTGCATAAAAAGCCACCCTGAGCCACAGGTTGGACAAGCTTTCTCTAACCTATTGATATTTAAATACCTATTTTTTTCTACCCACAGAGATAATAATTATTCACCGAAACCTTGAAGCATCCGCAGTAATTCAAGGCCTAGTGAAAGGTATTGCAGAACTCAGTGGATTTGGAATCATGAACATTTTAAAGAGTGCATATTTCTCTTATTTCACCTGTTATTTGTCACTACTTCTGCAGATAGGAGTATCTTCACTGGTTTGATGATTGATCCAAGAACTAAAGCTTTGGTTTTGAATGGAAAACCTGGCCACCTGCAGTTTTATTCTCTCCAGAGTGATAAACAGTTATACAATGTAAGATTTTGATTCATTAGCCTTGAAATTAATGAAAGCTCTTTACAGTACCACTGGAGTCAAGCAATTTGTTTAGTAGCTTTTAAAACAAGATCCTGTGCATATGTTTACTTGAACATAGTATTATCCGTGGTTACTTAGTTCAGTTGTTCAGAGCATAATTCCATTGAGGCCACAGTTGCAGATTACATGTAATCCAGTTGGCACTCCTGTACGTGCTGTCTCTGTCTTTTGTTTCAGAATGCCCTCCTATTAGCTATCCCATACATCTGTGCTTTTGAGTCACAAGGATAAAGAAACAAAAATAGGTAGATTGACAGTACAAATTTGTATCTGCTTCGTGGTGAAACACTATCATATTCACATATTGAAGATAAAATTTTCAGTGTAGATTAAAGAGGAACATTTCTTCCAATCCTGATAAGTCCAATCCAGATGTCCCACTTTTCTTGTGCCCCACAGTACTCTTTACAGATCTCTGTCATAGCAACTGTGACACTAGCTCTTTCTCACCGTGGCCTTTAGACCCCTCAAAAAAAGGAATTATATTAATCGTTTTATGCTTATCTCAAGTATAATGCCTGTAAATTGTAGGCATTTAGTACACTTAATAGTAGGCATTTTATTTACTTAATATAGGCAAGGAAATGGGATTTTTTTTAAAACAACCATAAATAAATGCTGGCCTACTTACATTGGCTATCTTTTTTCATTTCTTAAAGATTGTAGGTTTATTTCTGTTCTGCTTGTTTCTGTTGATAGAGAATCTAGCCTTGAGATGATGTAAAGCTGTTTGTTCTTAGAAACAAAAGAAAAGCACTACTATAAATTAACGGTTCTGTTGTATCATATAGTGGGTGTTAGTAATCGCTAATATTCAAGGTCATTGAAGAATAATTACCACCAAATTGATACTATTATAATGTGTTCCCTTTTTTAATGGCAATTTTGGTGTCCATAGTAACAATTAGTTCATTTTTGCCTTTATTTAAAAATCTATTACTATACAGTACAGAAGTTGTCTTGGATGTAGTTAATTATCATTTCTTGAATGCTGTAACATTTGTGTATTTATGTTAATAAACATTTTGGTTTTTTGGTTTTTTTTACTCATCAGTTAGATATTATACAGCAAGAATATATTAATGATTATGGTCTGATCCAAATTGAACTAACAAAGGCTGCGTTTGGCTGCTTTGGTAACTGGCTTGCAACAGTGGAACAGCGGCAAGAAAAGGAAACTGAGCTTGAATTGCAAATGAAACTGTGGATGTATAATAAGAAAACACAAGGGTAATACTATCTGTGTAGCCACTTAATTTCAAAGTATAAAATATTTCACTTCCCATTTTACAGTTTCAATTGTCTTTAAGATGTTTCATCTTGACAAGGTTTAGATTTAGAGATATGGGAGAGGTTTTATTCTAATAAAACCTTTAAGCTTTCTGCTCTGAGAAGACATTGATGTCCTCTAAGTCATAATGTCATCTCATAGTGAATAAAGAAACATGGAAAAGTGACACCTCCTCAAGGGCATAATACCGAATTCTAGGCAAATCCAGGGTTAGAATCCAAATGTTCCCTTGCTCTTCCGTTAACAGCATACTGCCTTTTGAAAAGAGGGAGTGTAGGTAGAAGTGTAGCATAGTATAATGTAGCATGGATGTTGTGATTAGATAAGGAATCCACTCTCGTACTGTGGCTATAATAACCACTTAACAGATCTTTGCTGTGTGCCAAGAACTTGGCTTGGAGCTTTGTACCCATTATCTTACTCTTCAAAAGAACACTGTAAGATAAGCCTGTTGTCTATATTTTATAGGTGAAGAAACAGGCCCAGAGAGATTAAGTGGTTGTCCCTAGTCACTGTTGTTATAACTTGTGCTTTTTTAAAATCACAATCCTATGCTGCCTTGATGTTCTTTTAAGAACACAGTCCTAGTTGTCTTTCATTCACAGCGTTGCCCTCTAAGCTCGAAATAAGCTTTAAGAAGTCATTTAGGTGACTAAAAATAGTAAATAATGACCAGCCAGTTTGACTAAGTAGTTTCCTGTCTCTTTTTCCTTGCCCCGAGTGGGGCGTTTCACGGCCTTTACATTTTTTATTTTCAAAAGTAGGCAGGAATCTGGGTTCTATACAAGTTTCCTACAGAGTTTGATACAGTAGGCTTTTGAGTATCATTGATTGGTGACCTGTTTTATCCTCATTTTGTACCAATGTACTAGTGGGTTGACGACTACACAGAATGTTCTCTAAAGTCACACAAGGGCAAAGGTGATATATTAGAACTCTTTGCGTCCTGTGGCCATTAGAGGTAGAGCACTCAATTGTTTGTCATTCTACGTGATTATCAGTTGCCTGTTGTTCAAGATGCTATTGTAAAATGTACAGCATGTCAGAAATTCTTATATACATCACTTTGTCCTCATGCAAGAATAAATTTGTGGTTTCCTTCCCGCTAGGTTTATTCTTAACACTAAAATTAACATGCCACACGAAGACTGCATTACAGCTCTCTGTTTCTGTAATGCAGAAAAATCTGAACAGCCCACCTTGGTTACAGCTAGCAAAGATGGTTACTTCAAAGTGTGGATATTAACAGATGACTCTGACATATACAGTAAGTTATTAAATATGTTATGTTTAAAGTGTGCACAATTTTAGGAATTAATTTCTTTTTCTCATGACTTGTATCCATCCTGGGAGGACATTTTCTACTTTATTGAATTCTACAGGATATTGCTTAATCTTAATAGATTTAAGAGATTACATTTTACATGCCTTTTTCCTCAAATCTGTTCTTTTTAAATGGCATTCTTGATTAATCATGTGCTGATTATTCTGTTTTTTTAGGGTAAAGGAAAAGGGGCTTTTACCAAGAGTCCTTTCACTCCTCCACTAGAGGGAGGTCAAGGTCTCCAGGAGAGGGCATAAATTTCAGAACAGTCAGTATTTTGTAGCAGTTCTGACTTAAAGAAGTTGTGGGGAGCAGGTTTTCTTGTTTTGTGTCTTTGTTTCTTTTTTATTTTATTTGTTATTTGTGTGTGCATCTTTGTTTCTTAATCCCTACTGCTTATAATGTCCCTCATTTAGCAGTCTCCCTTTAACAGTGGGGGATACAATCCAAGACCCCCCCGCCCCAGTTGATGCCTGAAACTGCAGATAGTACCGAACCCTATATATACTGTTTTTTTCCTATACATACATACCTGAGATAAAGTTTAATTTATAAATTAGGCACAGTAAGAGGTTAATAACTAATAATAGAATGATTACAATAATATACTGTAATAAAAGTTAAGTGAATATGTGCATGCTCTGTCTCTGCCTTTCTCTCTCTTTCAAAATATCTTTTTGTACTGTACACAGCTATTTTCAGACCTCAGTTGACCCCTAGGAACTGAAACCACAGAAAGTGAACCCTCAGATAATGGGAAACTAGGGGGAACTACTGTAGCATTCTCTAGCATTTACACAATTTCTGAACATTATGGCTTATATTTCCACAGAAAAAGCTGTTGGCTGGACCTGTGACTTTGTTGGTAGTTATCACAAGTATCAAGCAACTAACTGTTGTTTCTCCGAAGATGGTTCTTTACTAGCAGTTAGTTTTGAGGAAATAGTCACAATATGGGATTCTATAACATGGGAACTTAAATGTACATTTTGCCAACGAGCTGGGAAAATAAGGTAGGTAAATCTTCGGGAAGTATGTAGTACTATTTTTTAACTTATTTAAACAAGTCTTAAAACTTTAGTAGTCATTTATGCCCTCTCCAAAAGTAGCCTGAAGGTCAGTGGGGCAAGCAGCTAATCAAAATGCTGGAAAGCCAAAAATTCTGAGTCCACAAACTGTGCCAACATTTCTGAAATTCAGGTTAACATTTAACTCTTGGCCTACATATTTTTTCTTTGGAATACTTTCATGGATGTGCTGAATGGTAACAGAAGCTATACATAAGCCTCGGGATCCAAACCTTATTTTCTGTGTATTCCCATAAAAACCGTGTTATGCGCCAACCTCATTGTTTCCGAGAGGTGCAGGGGAAAGTAGCAGCAGCATTTTCAGGTCCTGCTTCAGGTAGTTGGGCCTGAGGACAGAATCAGATGCCTAATGAGATCGTCTGTAATTCCCAGCATGTCTGATTCTGAATTTACTTTGTAAAACTTTCTTCACAATTGAAATCGCAAGTTTTCTTCTTCTCGGTAAATAGGATTTTTGTCAGATGACTGTACATTTCATGTACATTTTCTCCGTTAGATGTAAATTGGTATACCGCACAGTGTGTTAAAGAATTGGTCATCCGATCTGTTTTCCTAAAGAAATAGCTAACTAGACCCTTCCTTTTGTACTCCTTAGACACTTTTTTCTTCAGGATAATTATAAACAAAAACATATGTGTCTATATAAAAATCTGCATTACATAGAACTAATACAGCCGCTGGAAGCCTGCAGTTCTTTGTAACTGAATTTGCTAGAACTGACTGTTGCTAACTTCCTTGTGGTTTTAATCTAGGCACCTTTGCTTTGGGAGATTGACATGTTCAAAGTATCTACTTGGTGCTACTGAAAATGGCATTCTTTGCTGTTGGAATCTGCTGAGCTGTGCATGTAAGATATTTTTTACTCTAAAGTGATCTGGCAAAGCGCATAAGGAGTTGACATTAAACTTTGGCATTTTAGGACTTAGGGATCATATCATCAGGTCTGTACTTGGAATAGTCAGTTTTTTACGTGACATATGATGCCACCAAAATTTGGAATACTGGGCCTGTAATAGACATTATTTATTAACTGCTTAATTGTTGGTACGTCAGCTTCCATTATCCTTACCTTTTTCTACTGTTTTCAGTGTGTGTGACTTTCTGATGCCCTCCATATTCCCCATCCTCGTAACAATTTGAATAATGTTTTCTGCTCATTTTTAATGCTTACTAATCTGCATTATCCCTGACAGCTTAAATTCAAATGTAGTCTATCACAGTCCTAACAAATGTGAACTTAGTGGCATTTTACCCATTTGAGTGTATGTTTGGAAGGCATAGTAGCTGCTTATAAATGAATGTGTATGGTAACTTTTTTCAGTATTCTTTACAGTTAACTCTGGTTAACATACTGTACACATTTAGCAGCATCAGAAAAGCACTAGACATAAATTTCAATGAAATAATAATCTGTTCATAGTTTGTACAAGGAGCACTACAGTTCCAGTATGTTTTTCTTTCGGCCTCTCACTTTAGTGCAGCATTCTACAAATCATTTCAGTGTGTCTCCATGTGTGTTAGTTGGAAGCATAAGATTCCTCTTCCTAAGAATAAGAGAAGTTTTTTAAAGCTTTTGGTAAATCTTTCCTTAGAAGTGAATCACCTTTTTTTTTCCCCTCAGTGGAGTGGAATGCAAAATTAAATGTTAGAGTTATGGAACCCGATCCTAATTCAGAGAATATTGCTGCAATCTCTCAGTCTTCAGTGGGTTCAGACTGTAAGTACAAACCACACTTTGTAGTAAGAGAACATCTATGACCTAAGTTTTCTTCTTAATATAATTTGAGCCAAACTTGCCTTCACATCAGATGTTAATTGGAAGCCATTTTGCTTGAGGCACGGCCCTTCTTTGCCCCAACACTTTGTCATTGTGTGCGTCCATACTTAGTTTTAGGAGAGCTCCAATATGTTTCTTATTTTTCCACAAGCCAATTTGTACTCAATCTTTAAAATTCAAGAGATTTCACCAGTTTGACATATTTCCAGCTGCCCCTGAGAAGCTTTAATTGGTCATCCTCTATGTTCTTGAAGCAGTTTCTACATATCTCATTTCTAGTACTTACAGACAAAATACTACTGTAATAATATTTTGGTTTCTGTCTTCTGCAGTGGGCCCTGGCCTCTGGAGCACGAATTCTTCTTTCTGTTTTTCATCCTCATAGCCCCCATTCCTAACCTGCCTGGCCCATAGTAGGGACACAGTAGATACCTCTTGAATCAAAGCCTAAAACAGTCATGACTTGGGCCAGTTACTCAATGGGGTGAGTCCCAGGATTAGTGTGATCTGCCAGTCTGAGGCTAGAACTAACCTTTTCAGGCAAAATGTTATTGTTTCTTTGTTTTTTCCCTCTAGTGTTTGTATTTAAACCTAGTGAGCCAAGGCCGTTGTATATTCAAAAGGGTATCTCCAGAGAGGAAGTCCAGTGGGGAGTGTTTGTTCCACGAGATGTCCCTGAATCCTTCACCTCAGAAGCTTACCAGTGGCTAAATAGATCCCAGTTTTACTTCCTAACAAAATCACAGGTAACTGCCTCCCTCAAAAAAGGCGATCACTTTGTACATGGAATTTTAGACTAATAGCCCATGACTATTGGTGTGAGTTTGTTTCTAGGTGAAATAGCTTCATTAAAGGATTATTTCCCAAAAAATTGTCTAATATGCTCAGTACAGCAGCATTATTAATGTAAATGTATTACCGTTTTACCCCACACTTTTGAGGTTCCTTAGGTATTGCTTGTATTAACTCTGTGACAGCAAAAAAGCAGAAGACAACTAAAATACTTTAAATTGCATGATTCTTTTTTCTTTTTTCTTTTTTTTTCAGTGTTTGATTTGCAATTTTTAAAATGGTGGCTTGAGTTTGGTCTGTCAGTTATATTTTTTATTCATTACCATTTCTTAAGTATCTCTCAGACATAATCTTGTAACTCTCATCGTGGTTATTAAATAGGTTTAAATCTTTTATTCCTTTTCCATTGTCAAATATATATATCAAAGTGAAAAATTTGACCTTCTCATTTTTTAACACCCTGTAACACCTTGTTTAGATTTGCACTCTACAGTTTGTCTTTTGCATCATTAATTCTCTCTTTTCAGAGTTTATTGACATTCAGTACAGAGTCTCCAGAAGAAAAACTCACACCAACAAGCAAACAGGTATGTTTTAGCCATTCATAGCAGGATGTATTGCCTCCCTAAAAGGATACAATTACCTTTTAGAAGTCAACTATGAAAAAAATATTTCACTTGGCCCTAAAATAGAATTAAAAGCCATATACTTATAAACTGATATGTGTCTCTTGAAAGTTTTAGTGCTCTTTTAAAATTATTTTAATTTATAATATCAGTAATATATAATTCTGATTTAAAGAGTCAAATATTTTTACAAGGCTCTTCAGAAAAAACTTCTCCAACACCACTACCATTACCCACAAAGACAATCACTCTCAAATCTTTTAGCTGAAGTTTTTATTTAACTCTGAATCTCTAAGAAATCTCTAAGAAATGTTTATATTTCTAATTATAGGTTTTTCAGATTTAGGTATTATCTGTTAACTCTGATCTATTGACGCTGAATTTTTAGCTGTTTTTCACATCAGCACTCCCTGCATATACACAACGCACTCTTTCCCTACTTGTCCCCCAATTTTCCCCATATGGGTAAATGTTAAATTGGTTAGTTCAGTAGTCATTGTCATAGCTGTGTTAACACAATTCATAGCCAAGCCATGTAGTAATAGGCAGATTGTTTTTCCTTTTGTGACCAAGTTTTTATTTTCTGTGGAGTTATTGATTGCCTTGTTTTTTCATTTGCTTAGTTTTCTATTCTCATGTAATTCAACCCCAAATTCTGCTCAAGTTGTGTAAGTATTCTCTCAGTGTTTTCAGATACATTAGGTATTCTTTCAAGTCATAAAGGATTATTTCCAAGGGCCTTCTGACTGTCTTCAGTCTGGACTGATTGCTCTGGAAACCTGCTACACAGTAGTCATCCTAGGATCTATATTCACCATCATTCTGGGGATTTGTTTGACCTCTACTCTATTAGTGGTGTGGTTTTTCTCTTTCTTTGGTCACTCCCCTGTTTTGGTGAAGCATTCTTTTAGTGCATTGGAGGTCAATTTAAGACCTTGCATGTTTGGCAATGTTTTTATTCTCTTTCACTTGATTATTATAGAGTTGTAGGTTGAAAATCATTCTCTCACAACTTTGACATTATTGTCCTATTATTTTATGATTTCCATTATTACTAGAAGTCCAATACCATTCTTATTCTTGTTCCTTTGTCTGTAACTTGGCTTGTTTATTTTCCTTTAAAACTCATTGGATTAATTCAATAATTTTTTGTTAATTATTTACTGTACGCCAGGGACCATTGTAGACACTTGGGATACAGTAGTGAGAAAAGTAGTCAAGTCTCTAAACTTGCGGTATTCACAGTCCACCAGAAGATAGAGACAGTAAACAACATGCATTAAGTAAAATATGGAGTAGAGAAGGTGGTAAGAATTGTGGTGGGGTAGAGAATAGACGAAAAGATGGCATGCATGGGATGCAGCTTGTAATTTTAAACAGGGAAGTCTAGGTAGGCCTTATTGAAAAGATTCTGACTTTTTCTCTGAGTTACATATAGGGCCCCTTGGAGAGTTTTGAGTAGAGAACTAAGGAGGAGCTAATTACTTCTTTCTCTATTCTTTTTCTAGAACTCCTATTATTTAGTGCTGGACTTTCTAGAATGGTTCTCTATTATTCTTATTGTTTTGCCTATTTTTTGTTTGTTTTCTGGAAGATTTCCTCATCTTTATCATCAAATCTTTTTTTCTTTTTCATGGTCTGTTTCCATCACATTTTTTTTTTTGTTTTTGGTTTGTCTTGGTTGCTGCCTTTCATCTAGAGGTTTTCATCAGAGTCTGATGATTCTTGGCTGTCTTTGGATTTAAAAGTGGGTTAAAAAGCCACTTGGAAGTTCTCTGCCTGTGCAGAACTTATCCCCTGGCTTCCACTATCTGAGCTAATTTATTGAGACAGTCTCAAATGTCATTACAATTGACCCTTGAACAATGTAGAGATTGAAAACCTATGTATAACTTTTGACTTCCCAAAACTTAACCTGAAGCCTTACTGATAACAGTTATTTGTATTATATGTATTATATACTGTATTCTTACAATAAAGTATGCTAGAGGAAAAAAAAAAAGTTAAGAAATATCATAAGGAGGCCGGGCACGGTTGTTCTTGCCTGTAATCCCACATTTTGGAAGGCCAAGGCAGGTAGATCACTTGAGGTCAGGAGTTCGAGACCAGCCTGGCCAACATGGCAAAACCCCATCTCTACTAAAAATACAAAAATTAGCCAAGCATGGTGGTGCATGCCTGTAATCCCACCTACTCGGGGGCTGAGGCAGGAGAATCACTGGAACCTGGGAGATGGCGGTTGCAGTGAGCCTAGGTCACACCACTGCACTCCAGCCTGGGTGACAGAACAAGACTCCATCTCAAAAAAAAAAAGAATTATAAGAAAGAGAAAAATATATTTATTCATTAAGTGGAAATAGATCATCACAAAGGTCTTCATCCTCATCTTCACATAGAGTAGGCTAAGGAAGAGAAGGGGTTGATCTTGCCATCTCAGGTCTGGCAGAAATAGAAGAAACTCCACATAGACGTGTTATTCGAACCCTTGTTATTCCAAGGTTAGCTGTATCTTTAGGTCTTACTTAGGCTGGTCAAATTAACCATATAAAATTCTATGCGTTCCTGCCTAAAGGATTTAGACCTACCTGTCAGTGTTCTGAGAACCCCCTACATGAAGTACAACTGCCTAGATATGAAGATACCACCACCACCACCACCGCTATCCATACCTAGCCTAAAGATGTAGAGCCCTCTGCTGGGGCTGAGGAGGAGTTGTGGGGTGCTTTCTAAGTAGACTTTCCACCAGCCCGTCTGGTTTGTCTAGTCCCATTTTCACCCCACATCCAGAGTTACTATTATTACCAACTCCTGAGCATTTGCAGGATTCTGTAGTATGAATTGGGATGCTGCTTGGCTTTCCCTACAGCCAGCTTAGAATTGTGCTTTCTCAGGTCTACTAAGTTCAATACCATCCTTCACCCTGCTCTCCAGTTTCCAACATGTTACTGTTAAGGCCTTTTCCCTCATTTTCTATCATTGTGAGGATGTGCCCTTTGAAAACCCTTTTGCTGTCATTTTTGTGGGATTTGGTGAAGAAGCAGTAGTAAATGCATGTATTATTCTGTCATCTAAGTGTTCACTGTTAGCTCTTCTCATAAGTGGGATGCTAGGCCTCAGTTGCTTTCTCTGTGAAATGAGAGGATCATACTAACTGGATAATTTGTAAAATTCCTTTCATCCCAGAATTTTTATGATTCCGTAGTACTTACTGTTAAGTCAAACACAGTTCTTCCTTTTTTCTGAAATAATTTCTCTTTGTCTTAAATCCTTAAAGCTGCTAGCAGAAGAAAGTCTTCCCACAACCCCATTTTATTTCATATTGGGAAAACACAGGCAACAGCAGGATGAAAAACTAAACGAAACTTTAGAGAATGAGCTGGTACAACTACCCTTAACAGAAAACATACCCGCAATTAGTGAGGTAAGTAATTATGAAAACAAACCATGTGAAACAGATTAAATGCACTTAAAGCACCTGAAGTTGGAGTTTTGACACAGTCAATCTGTAATTTGTATGCTGTACAACTTTAATACCCAAACTAAATAACTAACAACAAACCGAATAACTTAACCTTGTGATCTGGGATTGTTTTGTCCTGGACCGGGTGTAGGGATAGGGATGGTTGTTGGCATAAATGTAGGAAGGTAGAAATGTATTTTTCTTTGGTTTGGCTTTTGTATAGGGAAAGCCTTTTCATGTTTCACTCTTGGCATTTACAATAAAAGGGACTCCGTGAGGACACTGTAGGAACAGACTGTGGTGGAGGATAAGCTTTTTAATTGCAACCGTGTTTTCTGTTTGACTCCAGCTTCTTCACACTCCAGCCCATGTCCTGCCATCTGCTGCTTTCCTGTGCTCCATGTTTGTAAATTCATTGCTGCTGTCTAAAGAGACTAAGAGGTAAAGCAGTTCTTAAGACAGGTTTGGACACTTTCTTTTGGGAAACAGGATCATTTGTGTTTATCCTTTTTTAGAGTATTCTTCCACTGTATTTCTTTTTATTTCATAAGTTCTAAAATAGATTTAAAGGCTATAGGATTATTAAGTCAAGTAACATACATTGAAAATAAGTTTCAAAAAAGATCTTGTATGTGTGTGTTTTAAGGGCTTGGTACATAATTTAAAATTACATTTTTGTAAATTCACCTGCTCTTTTATAAATAACCCATAATTTTTAAAGTGTACTTAGTAACAAAATTCTTCATTTACTTTGTGTGATTATATTTCTACATAGGTGTCAAATTAGAAAGTTACTGTTTAGAAACATTTAATAGTGTTTATATTTTATTCTGTTATTGTTAAAGTGCTAAGGAAATTCCTGAAGATGTAGATATGGAAGAAGAAAAAGAAAGTGAAGATTCAGATGAAGAAAATGATTTTACCAAAAAAGTCCAGGATACAAGTAACACAGGTTTAGGAGAAGACATTATACATCAGTTGTCAAAATCTGAAGAAAAAGAACTGAGAAAATTTAGGAAAATAGACTACAGCTGGATAGCTGCCCTTTAAGCCTTGGAGATGGGGAGGATCCTTGGACTTTGTGTTTTTGATTGTATGTTGATATTCCAAAAACATCTATTTTAATGTTATTTCTGTTCCAAAAATAAGATAATAAATATTAACAAACTTTGCTTTTTTAAAAAACTGATAATATGAACATGTATTTGCATCATGCTTTACAGTTACTGGATCATTGATATACCACATCATCTCATTTTTTTATTTTGAGTCACACATCAGCCTTATAAAACAAGTAGGTATTTTCTTCACAGGTGATACAGCAGAACTGAGACTTGAACTGTACAGCATATGTCCCCTTAGCTGCAGTTTGGAGATACGAAAAGATTTGAAAGTTAAAAGGCTTTGTTGACATAACTGTTTTAACACAAATTCATTTGGTGGCCAAATGTGACCTGAGCTGGAGTGAGGTTTCTTTAGTCCTGATTTATTCCTCTTAGTGTATTTATTTCTCTCAGAGAAATTTAGAGACGAGTTGATTATGTGGTGTTCCACAAACCTCACTGAGGATATTATATAATAATATGGGCTGCCTAAAATTCTGAATTCAGATGATCTGACCCAAAGTCCAGTTGCTAGTAGAAAACGATCCAGGTCCCCTGTTTTAGTTAAAGCAGTGAAGCTGCTACATCTTAACCACCTAGCATTTTGAGTTTTCCACTTCCCTAATGCACTTTTGTAAAATTTATATTTAGAAGTTAGCACAAAAACAAAGCGTTTGTAAGAGCACATCTCAATGAATGTTCACAAAAATTGCTGCAAATGGCTTTTTAGTTTGTGCTGTAGACCAAATGTTTGTTGTGCCCCCCTAAAATTCAAATGTTGGAATCTAATCCTCAATGTGGTATTTGGAGATGGGGCCTTTGGGAGATGATTAGGTCATGAGACTGGAGCCTTTGTGAATAGGATAAATGCTGTTATAAAAGAGACCCTGGAGAGCTTCTTTGCCCCTTCTAACACGTGGGGATACAGCAAGAAGAAAACTGTCTGTGAACTATGAAGTGGGGCCTCACCAAACAGCAAATCTGGTGCCTTTTTGTTAGACTTTCCGACTTCTGGAACTGAGACATAAGTTTCTGTTTATAAACCACCCGGTCTGTAGCATGCTAAACAGACTTAAAGTGTTTTTGAATCACTATTTATGTAAAATCTTAACTTTTTTTTTTTCAAGTCCCCAACCCCCACCTCAGACTCGTAAGTGGCTGGGACTACAGGCACTCACCACCACACCTGGCTATTTTTTAAATTTTTTGTAGAGATGTCTTGCTATGTTACCCAGGCTAGTCTCAAACTCTTTGGCCTCAAGTGATCCTCCGACCTTGGCTACATTTTTAAAAAATAAGCTACATTGAGATTTGAGATGTAACTCACAAACCATACAATTCATGCATTTAAAGAGGATAATTTAGTGGGTTTTAATACGTTCAGCCTTGGACACCATCACCACAATCAATTTTAGAACATTTTCATCACCCCAAAACTAGCCATTTCCCTCAGCCTCCTTCACCTCACCAACAATGCAACAACTCATCCTATCTCTGTAAATTTGCCTATTCTGGACATTTCATGTAAATGGACTCATACAATATGTGATCTTTTGTAACTGGCTGCTTTCATTCAGCATCCGTGTTGTAGATATATCAGTACTTCATTCCTTTTTATTTTCACTTTTGTGAGTATACCTATGAGGGGAATTACTGGGTTATTTGGTAACTATGTTTAACCTTTTGAAGAACCACCAGATTTTACCTATCAGCTGCAGCATTTTACATTATTTACATTATGGCACATAAATTACTCCACAGTCATCCGTTAAATTGAGTCCCTTTCTACTGGTGGTGGGTTGGAAGGTGGAAATTAAAAAAAAATTGAGATCCCTTTCAGGGGTGCTTTTGTTGTTTTAAGTCTATTTTTTTAGGGTAGTTTTAGGTCAAGAAAATTGAAAGTACGGAGATTTCCCATATACCCTCTCCCCCAACGCATGCAATAGCCTACCCCATTATCAACATCTCTGGTGCACCAGAGTGGTACATTTGTTACACTTGAAGAACCTACCTCAACCCACCATAATCACCCAAAGTCTAATTTGAATTAGTGTTCAGTCTTGGTGTAATTCTGTGGGTTTATGCAACATATAATAATATGTATCCATCAGTATAGTATTACACGAGTATTTTCACTGCCATCAAAATGCAGCGTTAGTTGTTGAGGCCAGCCTTTGAGGTTTGTTCTGATCCCAGGAGGACCCATTTTAGCTGTCTCTTTCCTTGTTTTCTTTGTTTCTGATAAACTAGCTAGTTTATGGTCTAGCTTGTTGTTCTAATGGAGCTACCAGTCTCCTCTTAATTGCTTACCACCCAAATCCCCATTGTTTTTGAGGCTTATGTCAGAACTGTATTCTTATGGACTGCCTCTTGCCCCTGGGCAAGATCTCTGAGCCACTGCTCCAGAACCATGAGTAGGCACAAAGGCCCAGTTCTCTCAAGAGTGACACCCCTGCTTTACAAATTGAGCAGAGGCAGTAGCCTACAAGCAAGCTGGGGCAGTGGCGACCAGAGCTCCAGTATTCTTAGCCTACCATCCTTGGAGTAGAGGCTCCACTCTGTGAGTAGGGTCTTGGTGAAGGAAGAGAGATTCCAACCTCTGGCCTGGAATTTAGCCTCTGCAACAGAGAGTTGGAGGCAATGAGAAATGCTCACAGCTGAGGGGAGAGGAAGCTCTGTCTTTTTGGCCACGGCTGCCCAGAATGGAGTTCCTATCATGCTGGCTGAGTTGAGGAAGGAGAGCTTTGTAACTTGAGTGTCACTGTTCTTGCCACCAAGATTTATTAGAATTTCTTGAATAAATGTTTCTTCATTTGCTGTATACCCTTAAAACAATTTCTGAAGACTTTTTAAATTTATTTTTGAGACAGAGTCTCCCTCTGTTGCCCAGGCTGGAATACAGTGGTGCAATCTCGGCTCACTGCCACCTCCGCCTCCCAGGTTCAAGCGATTCTTATGCCTCAGCGTCCCGAGTATCTGGGACTACAGGCACCAGCCACCACACCTGGCTAATTATGTATTTTTAGTAGAGATGGGGTTTCACCATGTTGGCAAGGCTAGTGTCAAACTCTTGACCTCAAGTGATCTGCCCACCTGGGCCTCCCAAAGTGCTGGGATTACAGGCCTCAGCCACTGCACCCAGCCAATTTCTGGAGACTTTAAATGGCTAGGTTTTTTAAAGTAACTTTTACTGATTACAGTTGTTCTGAGGAGCAGGTCCATGGATCTCAGACTGCCATTGAAGTAGACCTCTCAAGTCTCAGTTTACATTTTCTTCTTTGCCTCTTTTTTTTTTTTTTTCGTTTTTTTCTTATTTCTTTCTGTGCACAATTTGTTGAAAAAATCAAGTTTGCCCTGTGAGTTCGTCACTGATTTTGCAGATTGCTTTCATGGCTTTTAACATGACCCTCTGTATATTGGTAGTTGTATCTAGAGTAGCACTATGCAATAGAACTATAATGCAAGTCCTATGTATAACTTTAAATTCTCTAATAGTTACAATAAAAAAGTAAAAATAACCAAATGAAATTAATGCTAATTATATATTTTCTAAAACCCTACAATAAATGTTTTATTAAGTTCCACGTATCTAAAATATTTCAACCTATAACCAAGTTTTAAATGATTTATTGGGATATTTTATGTTTTTTTCCGTACTACCTTCAAAACTCAGTGTATATTTTATACTTAGAGCACATTTCCATTTGAACTAGCCACATTTCCAGTACTCAATTAGCTACCTGCACCTAGTGGCTATGGTTTTGGACAGCACAAATCTGGAAGCTTGATCAGATTTACTTGGAAATTTTAAGTAAAACAAGAAAGATTGTGTCAACATTCATTTTGATCTTTTCAGCTTCTCCCTCCCTCTTCCTTTAGGAGAGTGGGGCATATTAACATAATTACAAATAAATTTTATTATTTTGCCCTATGCAGACACTGACGTGGTACTTCCAAGTACAAGAAATGTTTATTTTTTGCAATTGTACATGAAAGATTTTATACTTTCAAATCAAATTACTTAAATTCGAGACATGTCTTTTTAAAACAGTGGTTACTATATAACCTGAAAAATCACTGTGTAAGTGTGGACTTAATTACTTTTTCTAAAAATTTGATCACTCTTACACTAAAACGTTGCCAGGGAAGATTATTTTAATTCCTCCTTCAATATTAACAATTCTATTTTCAAAGAATACTATACAAATAATAGAGAAATGGCTGCTTGATTTCTTAAAACCTGGACTTTCATCTAGCCATTCTATAATGCTGTCCCTCAGTTCCTTTCCTACTGGAAACTGGTCCGGTCATAGAAGATGAATCCATAAAGACTACTCACCTTCTATCCTTCCTCATTGTTCATTTCATTTATCTATCAAGACGTGAACTGCTACACTTGGTGCTCTCACTGGTATGTCCATAATGAAAGGCATAGCCTATAATTCAGGAAATATATAATCTCAACTTCACTGGGGAATGGACCGCATGTTAGTCACCAACTATGTGCTATGCATTTCACACACATCATACTTTGTCTATAATATCATGTGTCAGGTGTTACCCCAATTTAACATATGAGGAAACTGGTTTCAGAGAGATTAAGTAAATCCTATTTAGGTCACTGAGCTATCAGAGGTGGGGCTATAACAGGAGGACCTCTGCCTATCAAATCCCAAATCTTATGCACTTCTAGAATAACATATTGTCTACCAGACACTTAAAGCAGCTAATTGGCATTACAGAGGGATCTATAATTGGGGAGGAATTATGATAAGAATCAAACAAAATAGCCCAGATCTAGAGCTAATCTCAGCTGTAAATGAGCTAGCTAGCTCTGTGACCTGGCTATAATCCTTTAAACTGTCTGAGCTTAAATCCCCTCATCAGTAAAATGTGCTCTTGCCCCATGCAAATGGTTTTGTTTACCTGACTAATATGATTATATTGCACACATAGGAAATGTGTGTAAAGTTGGAATATTGTACAAGATTATACACTTGAGTATATATGAAATTTTAATGAAAAGTCTTCTAATTGAATGCATATTGATTAAAATAGCTTCGTTGTTAATGTGCTGAAACAACATTCCTCTTTGGTTTTTTCCTCCTATCATAGACTAGCACCCAATATAGAAATGTTAGAATATGTTGAAATGTTGTGGATAATGTGTTTTAAACAATTTCAGTTCTTTGTACTATGACTATAATGGAGCCTTTAACAGAAACCTATTAACATAACTATCTGGTTAAAACTAACTAAATCTTGTAAATGGCATCAATTTTTCTTTGAAGCTGCTCTGTCTGACCTACTACTTCTAGAAATTGTGCTTCCTCTGTTAGTTGTGTTTCTCGATAGCAACAAAAATGACAAAATCACCTTAAGACACCAAAGCCATAATTCTGTCACCACACAATCTTCATAGAAATGGGAAAAGACCTGGGAAGGATTTTGGATCCCAGGTAGCTTATTTATTCCTGATGAATACCTTTGAGATTAAAACAAAATAGAAATGAAAGTAACTGGGATTTGATAGTAGTACACTATGACAACAGGAGGTGAGTAGACTGGAATGAAAATGAACCACTCAACCACAGAGATGCAGTCAATAATTATGTTGCTCAGATTGCTTTGTTTTTCAAAAACCATGAGCAAACCACTTAATCTCTGAGTCTCAGTTCCTTCATCTAAATTGCAGAATTAGACAAAGTGACCCTTCCAGCTCTGATATTCTGTGACATCAAAACTTAGATACCAGAATATTGCAGCATAGGTCCCACATCCCATCCCATGTCTCAAAATGCCAAGAAACTGGTCTTGCAAGTATTAAATTTTTGGTGCATGTATATAAATAGGTGGAGAGATGGCTATCTTAGTTTTCCATCTTCAGGCATGACATACATACCCCTGGCTTAGAAACTCCCTGGGAGATCAGAGCACTTGGTTCACAAAATGAAATAATCAGACATGAAAGTGCACCAGTTCCTTTCATTGTTTTGTTGAGTTTTGATCATCCTTGTTACTCAGTGGTTGTCTACTTTAACGGAAGGATGAATATAAGTGCTCTGAAAACAAGCACTTTAAATGCAAATATTTGGATATTATGCTCTAGCTCACATAGGAATGTAAGTTAAATTCATATTCCTTCGGAAATGCCTGTCTGCAGTTGTGAAATTGAGTCCACTAGCCCAGCTCAATGTGGCGTTTCTGCCAGAAAGAGCACTGGTCTAGGAGTCAGAAGACTACTAGCTCCAGTTCTGCCTCTGCCTAGATTTGAACCTCTCAAGTTATTTGAGGTCTTATGGTTTGAATCTCTACGAAGCCTGGGTTTCATTAGATGGTCTTCTGAGCCCCTTTGTTGACTCTCAAATTGTGATTCTCCAAAATGCCCAGAACTCTGTTAGCCCTATCCAAAAATATATGTGTGGCCTTGCTACTTAATTGCAACCTTGGTGCTGGACAGAAGAGAAAAGCAGCTTCAAAGACTACATTTCTGAATAAGAGAGAAGATCCTGCACTAATGAAAGAAGGCTTGAGGTATCCTTTGCCTGAATCTCTTTAGACTTTACCCCAGAGAATAGGCTTGGAGTCAGAACTCCCATCAGCAACATGTCCAGAGAAACTATGAGCTAAGTATTTAATACAGCTCCCAGGGGCAGGCTGACCCCGCAGGGCTTAAAACATGGAATAAGGGAGCAGGCTGTAGGACACAAGGAGCTCTCCTATTTGTTGAATGAAGATGGCCATAGAATGAACAAGATAAGAGCAGGTAGGTTTGTTAAACTCAACAGTCAAGGTGAAATGAAGGGCCAACGCTTGTCTTTATAAGCAAATCTTTTTCCCAGGCTCCAAGTACCCCCTTAAGCCACTGAAGAGTGATATATTCTGCAACATGAGCAAGGATTTCATGAATTTTAGGCAGTGAAGGGATTTTTGGAACTGCCAACTAAATATGTCTGACTTCATTCCACTCCATCCCTCTGCTATGTCCGACCTGTGTAACACTCCTCTCATCCCCCTAATTCATGACCTTGGCAGAAAATGTCCTCTTGACTATATAAAACAAGCTAAAGGAAACACTGAACACCACAAGATGTACCACATCTGTGCAGGTCTTTTAGATAAAGGGGCAGAGAGAAGCATCACTGGCTACTGAAAACCGAACAACACAGAGAACACAACTGTATTGGTATGTGCTAGAATTGGGAATATCTTGAGACAAGGACAAGAAATTCCTGTGTTATATTTGCCTTTGCCTTCTTCCTGACTCATCTAACTTCCTCTTTTAGTGGGAAATTGGACTACTCTGAAAATGTCTGCTTGTTTTTGGAGAATATCTACAGCAGAAGAAATTTGCACAGCAGTCACTCGGTCCACATTTACTCTTCAGGATGTTGTGGAATGTACCCCCAGGTTGCTTTTGGAGTGCAAAGAAAATGTAGCTCAACCCCACCTCAGCCACAGTGGCTCTGCTGACTTACTGGGAAAAACACTCAAACTTCCATGGGCATCCCTTTCCTCATCAGTGAAGTGAGAGGAGGCTGAGGCACCTCAGGGGCCTTCCAACTCTGATAGTCCTTGATTGCAAGTGTACTACGTAATACTTTTTGTAATGAAGAGGGTAATTAATGCATTGATAATGATAATTCATTGTAGAATATGGTAATAGAATAGAGAATCTTACTATGTTGGACAGAATTTTTTATACAACTAAAAATGGAGGCATGGACATCTTCTCCCAGCATAGAACTGCAGTGACACCCACGTAGGACCGGCTCTAGTGGTGCTCAAGCCCGGGTTTATGTACGTTGTTGGGGTTGAGGTCGGAGGGTGGGTTAGACATGAATAACTTATGGCAGCGATTACTGCAAGTTTCTTAAGGGCCCCAGAGGTATAATAATAACATAATAATTATGAGAATATCCAGCGTCTTTCTAAAGCTCATCATGTGCCATTTAATCCACACCTTAAGATACATGTGAAAATGCAGTTTTGTAATATCTAGTTCGCAGAGTAAGACACTGAGAACCAGGAAGGTTTGGTGAATTGCCCAGGGTCACAGCACTAGTAAATGGATGAGCCAATGCTCCAGCTCAATTTGGCTCTAGCATTCATTCCTTAGCCACTGTGGTCCCCAAAATCAGCAAGAGGGCTTCTTCACCACCACCCTCAGGCCTCCTACAAGTGCAGCACCCTGGGTCTGGAACATTCCCATTCTGATGAGGCTGGGGGGAGGGGGGGTCTCTGCCCCACCTGGCCTCAGGCCATCGTTGAGTGATGTCTGCCTGCACCACTGTCCCCACCCACTGGAGGCCATTTGGTCTCCTTTGTACCTCCTCTCAATCTTACCATAGCCTCAGCTGCTCTGCAGATCCCAGGCATCATCCTGAAGCTGCTCAGGTGGGTGAATGAAAGCCTGGACTCTTTCCCTGTGGAAGGTGAATGCCTGCCTGGGCAACAGTACTGCTGCCATCTCAGCTAGTGTGAGAAGGGCTGTGGGTGTGTGCCTGGTACAGAGCACCATTCAAATGCGTGCAGGCCTTGCTGCCGGTGCTGCCCAAGAAGCTGCAGGCTGCCTATACCCTGTATCACTACCCTCCCTGTGACACTGCTAGACCAGCTGGGCTGCCTCAGCACAGCCTGGCACAATACATGTGTGGAGGACAAGGAGTCCATGGACTCACCTGGTGCTCATCTCCGGGATTACCTTCCTCATCCTGGAACTGACTCTGATCCCTTCCTACTGCATGGCCCTCATCGTCATCTGGGGCTTGAAGTCCCAGATTACTTGCTCCTTATGTAAACAAAATATTTCCAGGGGCCAGATAGCCTCACACAGCTCAGCTTTTATGGCCTAGAGATATCTCCCCGGCCTGTGTTTCATCCTGCGACAGCGCTATCATCTTCCTGGCCCGTCAGGGCTTAATTTAGGAACTGTATTTGTCAGGGTTCTCTAAAGGTAGACTGATTCAGGGAACTTGTCTGTATTATAATCATTTGGCTCTCTCAAGGATAGAAGAGAAATTGCACAATCAGTTCAGATAGGAGCAGTTTTGTTGTTGTTGTTGTTTTTTTTGTTTGTTTGTTTGTTTTTTTTTTTTTTTTTTTGAGACCGAGTCTTGCTCTGTCATCAGGCTGGAGTGCAATGTGCAGTCTAGGCTCACTGCAACCTCCGCCTCCCGAGTTCAAGTGATTCTCCTGCCTCAGCCTCCCGAATAGCTGGGACTACAGGTGTGTGCCACCACACCCAGCTAATTTTTGTATTTTTAGTAGAGACGGGGTTTCACCATGTTGGCCAGGCTGATCTCAAACCCCTGACCTCGTGATCCACCCGCCTCAGCCTCCCAAAGTGCTGGGATTACAGGCATGAGCCACTGGGCCAGCCCAGATTGGAGCAGTTAATTAGACAAGTGGACATAGATCTAATTCTCATGATATGTGAAGAGTGTCAGGAGGCTAGGGTTTGTCACAGGAAATTAAGAAATCCAGGGAAGCTTTTTTTTCCCCCTCAAATAACCACAATGTCCTAATCATACCAAGGAGTGCCTAGAAATTTCTAGGATACAAATTTCAATTTTTTTCAATAAGTTTTTGAGTTTATACTTTGCATAAAAGTGCACAAGATCCAGCTTCTATCCTTAAGTTGCAACAGTCTATATGGTCAATTTGTTATAAGCCCCTGATACCCGAAACTATGCCTTCCTCAGTTTCAGAGTAGGCCCACCATCATCACAGATAGGCAGGCTTAATGTTAAATAGCAAGAGAAGATTCTAACCAGATGTCCTGCCTTCAAATAACCCCACGAAAATTGCTGCCTCACTGTCACTGCACCCAGCTGTTCTGGGAGCATGTACTATTAAAAGAAACTTGTCTATCCAGACTCCTCTGCAGTTTACAAAATGCCAATGCGCACTGAATATCTCATCAATCTCAGTAACTATAGACAGAAGAGTTACATAGCACAGAAGCTGTTACTTCCCCAAAGTCAAATGATGAATAACTGATAGAATTCAAATCCTAATCCAGACCTTTTGACTACAAAACTGGAATTCTTTCCACTTCCTTTGTTCTATGTAGACCCGCAGTAATGTTAATAATACAAGGTTAATTATTGAAATAGTTGTTATTCTCATTCTACTTCTTAGGAAATTAAGATGTCAAAACTTTTTAAAACAGACCAGCTTAAAAAATTGTATAAGAATTGAATGGCATTGAATTTTTGGCCATAAAAAATATGTATATAAATTGAAGCCCCACTTTTTGCCATATGTCACAACTCTAATACTAGGAACTGATGTTAGTAAGTGGACTAATTGCGTAGTAATCTAAGACAATATCACTTTGTTTTAACAAGGGTATTTTATAAACACTTTATTATATGAATGCTTGAGTGCAAAATGTTTAACCCTTAAAATTAGCAAAATTTCATTTAAATTAAAACTCCATTTAACGAAAAATGGTTAACTCTGAGAATTGTATAGTAGTTGACTTCTGCTATACAATGTCAAGCCTACGCAATACAATAAGAACTGCATCATGGCTGTTTATTTTCTCCATTGCTCTTCTGAAACTGTTCCAAAGGAGTGGGAGAAGGCTACTAGACAAACATGAAACAAAATGCAGCTCAAATTAATTGCCCAGAGTGACTCCTAATAGTTGCAAGTACATTTTGACTCAGTTGTCCAACCAAATAGCTGGGGGTTAACTGCAGGTATTGTTCCAGAGCTGCCAAGAAATTTTGTTTTTAGAGCTTAGTAAAAGTTCTGCAGTAGATGAGAAGTTGCAATTTAAAGCTCCATATTCTGTAGTTACTACTCATACATACTTATTATCTGTAAACACCATAAATATATATTAAACAGAGTACTCTCGCCAGTCAATACAGTTTAAAAATAAAAGATGAGGTAACATCATTCTCAAAGTCCACCAGAATCTTGCCTGAAGACTTTGAGCAGCTGCCAATATTTCATTTTCATTTGTGCGTGGATAGAGGCATCTCTGACGGACTTTAACAAAACTGGATCCACTGGTTTTTAGTATAGCAGCAACATCTTTCAATGCGTGGTAGATAACGTACTTCACCTGTAATACATCTTTGTGATTGGTATGAATCTGTGACAGATAACGGAATTCCTGTCTAAACCAGGAGCATTGTTTAACATGCTCTAGAGAAACAAAATTTTCAGTCATTTTGATACCACTATGTAAGTTATGGGCCTGATGTGGAGTTCCTGCTGTGATAAACACTGCTTCTCTGAGAAATTGTATAATAGCTCAGCCTTGACCTCCATACTCTTCATGAAGATGCTTTCTTAGTGATCTGTCTAAATACCAGCTCTGATCACAAATAGGATCATGGTCTGCTGGATTTTCTTTTCTTTTCTCTTCTTTTCTTTTCTTTTCTTTCTTTTCTTTTCTTCCTTCCTTCCTTCTTTCTTTTCTTTTCTTTTCTTTTTTTTGAGAAAGGGTCTCACTGTTGCTCAGGCTGGAGTGCAGTGGCACAAACACAGCTCACTGCAGCCTCGACTTCCTTGGCTCAAGCCATCCTCCTGCTTCAGCCTCTCCAGTAGCTGGGACCACAGATGCACACCACCACACCCAGCTAATTTCGTTATTTTTTGTTAGAGATGGAGTTTTGCCATGTGGCCCAGACTAGTCTTGAATTCCTGGGCTCAGCGATCCACCCATCTTGGCCTCCCAAAGTTCTGGGACTGCAGGTGTGAACCACCACGCCCGGCCTGCTGGGTTTTCTTGAGTTTGTTGTGAGTTCGTCAGCATTCCATCTTGGATAGTTTTAAGGAGTTCTTCACGGTCACACTATCCTTTGGAAATTTCCACATAGACCATAACACTGGCTACACCAGATATATCTAAATAAAGACTTGAGGCTCCATATTTCCAATCTCTAATAAGCCTGTAAGCATTATGTATCTTCAGAACCAGATCTGGCCAAACAAAGTAGTTTGGCAGTCTAGAGAACAAATTTAGTTTGCCATCTCATTTTGTGTACTCAAGTGTGCTCAGGCAATGGAATGTTAGCAATCAGATCATCAAACCTGGAAGCGATCATATCTCTAAAATCTTCTCCTTGTGGCTAGTCCTTAAGTTTCCACATCATTATTTTTCATTTTAAAGCTTTTTGGAATAACTTCAAACCCGCTCTAGAAGTCTACTGTGGCTTCTGTGATCATTTCATTAGGTCCTGCCATTAACTATGTTGACTTCCATATCCCCTTTGGTGAAAGATTCAGGCTTCCAAGGTTCACCATTTAATTTATGATGCACCCCACAAACCCTCACTAGCTGCCCTATTTCCATCACTCCCTGAACACATTCCAGTTGCTCCTGTTGGGATCTTGCAAACATAGCAGGCAATTATCTTATAGCCAGGTATGAGGAGTGTCAGCATGCTGGCTTGTCATCAGTCCCTGAGGGTGCTTAGCTAAATCAGAGGACATTTTGTTTTCCACTAAAGAAGCACAGATGTCATCAAGGATTTTTGGTGTATTCTTGAGTCCATTTTCTGTCTTTGTTTGTCTTGTTGACGTTCCCACCGGTTAGGTAGGTCAGTCAGTCAGTTTAAAGCAGATGTGCTGGCTGGACAGGCAGACTTTGTGCCTCTGGCTGGCTTGGAGGCTACATCTCCGCCCATGGCTGCTGTGCTAATACTGAGGAATTCTGCTGGAGCATTGTACCAAGAGTAGGTTTTTCTCCAACTATGGAAGTCTGCTTTATGTCTTCCTTTGAGATTGGCTTTGTTAAGAGCTTGGATTGCCTGTTTGAACAGAAACAATCTGCCTTTATTCCACATTTTGCTCTTACAAAATGAACAGTCTCCAACAGCATGGAGAGATTTTCCAGGAATCATCATATAAACTTTTATATGACAGTGCTACCAGTCATATAAAAGTATAGCAATACAATTATTACATATAGCCATTATATTTGATAATAATAAATGACTACATTACTGGTTTATGTATTTACTATAGTGTACTTTTTGTTATTTTAGAATATACCTTTTCTACTTACTTAAAAAAAATTCCTATAAAAAAGCCTCAGGAAGGTCCCTTGGGAAGTATTCAAAAAGAAAGCATTGTTATCACAGGAGATGACAACTCCATGTATGTTATTGCCCCTGAAGACCTTCCAGGGGGACAAGATGTAGAGGTGGAAGACAGTAATATTGATGATCCCATTATCAATATGTGGGCCTAGGCTAATGTGTATGTTTATATCTTAGTTTTTAACCAAAAAAGTAAAAAAAGTTTTTAAAAGTTTAAAAGTAGAAAACAGCTTATAAAATAGAATATAAAGAAAGGAAATATTTTTGTAGCATGTGTTTATATTTTAAGCTGTGCTATTACAAAAAATCAAAAAGTTAACAAATTAAAAAGTTTATAAAGTGAAAAAGTTACAGTAAGCTGAGGTTAATTTATTATTGAGAAAGATAAAATTTTTAAATTTAGTGTAGCCTAAGTGTACAGTGTTTGTAAAGTCTACAGTAGTGTATAGTAATGTCCTAGGCCTTCAAATTCAATCACCACTCACTCACTGATGCACCCAGAACACTTCCAATGGGCGAGCTCCACTCATGGTAAGTGCCCCATCCACAGGTGTAGTATTTTTTATCTATCTATCTATCTATCTATCTATCTATCTATCTATCATTTATTTATTTTGAGGCAGGGTCTCACTCTGTCAGGCTGGAGTGCAGTGGTGTGATCATGGTTCATTGCAGCCTCGATCTCCCAGGCTCAAGCAATCCTCCTACTTCAGCCTCCCAAGTAGCTGGGACTAAAGACACACCACCAGGCATGCACCACCATGCCTGGTTAATCTTGTAAAAATTGTTTGTAGAGACAGGGTCTCACTAAAGTTGTCCAGGCTGGCCTCAAACTCCTGGGCTCAAGTGATCCTCCCACCTTGGTCTCACAAAATGTACTTTTAGCCAGGTGCGGTGGCTCACACCTGTAATCCCAGTGCTTTGGGAGGCCGAGGCAGGTGCATCACCTGAGGTCAGGGGTTCAAGACCAGCCTGACCAACATGGAGAAACCCTAATTCTACTAAAAATACAAAATTACCCAGGCAAGGTGGCACATGCCTGTAATCCCAGCTACTCAGGAGGCTGAGGCAGGAGAATCACTTGAACCCGGGAGGTGGAGGTTGCCGTGAGCCAAGATCAAGCCATTGCACTCCTGCCTGGGCAACAAGAGTGAAACTCCATCGCAAAAAATAAATAAATAAATAAAAGTATACTTTTAATCTTGTATACCATATTTTAACTGTACCTCTTCTATGTTTAGATCACAGACCCTTGCATAGGGTTACAATTGTTTATAGTATTAAGTACAGCAACATGGTGTACAGGTTTGTATCCTAGGAGCATATAGGTTATACCTTATACAGGCATACCTCAGAGATACTGAGGGTTTAGTTCCAGACAACTGCAATAAAATCAATTATTGCAATAAAGTATGTCACACATATTTTTTGGTTTCTCAGTACATATAAAAGTTATGTTTAAACTCTACTGTCACCTATTAAGTGTACAATAATATTACACCTAATAAAAATGTACATACGTGTACAGACAGGGGAATGTCTGGTTGGTGGATTAGTCAGCACACGTTTACCGATTAAGTTCACCTTTTTCTATAAGCGTGGTTCATGGCACACAAAAACAATTACAACAGTAACATCAAAGATCATTGATTAAAGATCATCATAATACATATAATAATGAAAAATTTGAAATATTATGGGAATTACCAAAATGTGACATAGAGACATGCAGTGGCCACAGTCTGTTGGAAAATAGTGCTGATAGATTTTTATCAGGGAAGCAAAAGCACTTCCACAGCAGAATCTTTATATATTCATTGGCTAAGATTGAGTCATTTGGCCAAGATAATCTAGAAATCAAGTGTCTGGAAAAGAAAAAGAACAACAGGATTATAGACTGGTTATAGTGCATCCTCTGGAGCTGGGCAGATTGCTGCCTGTAATACTGTGCTTCATAACAAGCAATTCCCCAAACCTTTGTGGTTTATAAGAACAAGCATTTGTTCCCCGCTTATGGACATGTAGGTCATTAATGACTCTGCTAGTTTTGGTCAGGACTGACTGGGCTTGGATCCAGGACATGTATGGTACGTGTATGTTTTTATGTCTGCCCTGCATATAACTTTTTCTTTTTTGAGACATGGTCTTGCTCTGTCATCCAGGCTGGAGAGCAGTGGCATGATCACAGCTCACTGCAGCCCCAACCTCCTGTGCTCAAGCAATCCTCTCATCTCAGCCTCCAAAGTAGCTAGGACTTGACTTTAGGTGCAAGCCATCGTGTCTGGCTAATTTTTGTACTTTTTGTGAAGACAGGGTTTCACTCCATTCCCCAGGCTGGTCTCAAACTCCTGGGCTCAAGAAATCCTCCCATCTTGGCTTCCCAAAGTGCTGGGATTACAGGCATGAGCCACCATGCCCGGGCAACTCCACATATATGTTTATTATGGCACTACTGGCCACCCATAGTATGTTCTTCTCATGGAAAATGGGAGAAGTGCAAGAAATCAGATAAAAGCACACAAATACATTTACAATCTCTGTTCATGTGATATCCAGTAACATTCCATTTGCCAGACAAATCACCTGGCTAAGTCCAACAGAAATGGGGTGAGGAGACATACTCTGTACACTCCATTGGAAAGTGCTACAAAGTCGCATGTCAACAGGTGTATATGTATAATTCAATTGTAGAATGGGAATGGATTGGGAACACAGATCTAATCTATCACCTCATTCCAAACAAAACTGGTACCCTGACAGCAAGCAAGAAAGGAATGATTATCGGCTAGCCATGCAATTGTATCTTCACATTTGAGTAGTTGAAAAAGCCCTTAGGAACTTAACTGGCAGGAGAAAAAGGAGAAAGTAAGGAAATGGTTGAGTGACAAATTGCTTTCCCAGGCAGAGGTTTTCAGCTATCACATTGATGCTGACTTCAGGAGTGCAGAGCTAGGTGCATCTACCCCAGAGAGTGAGAGTTCTGAGAGCCTTCTACCTTCAACTGCAAGCTCTCCATGTTGAATTAAAAGTATTTTTTGAGCATGAAGAACATGAGCCTCAAACATAACATTTCCTATGATTTTTTTTTTTTGTATTTTTAGTAGAGATGGGGTTTCACCATGTTAGCCAGGATGGTCTTGATCTCTTGACCTGGTGATCCACCCGCCTCGGCCTCCCAAAGTGCTGGGATTACAGGCGTAAGCCACCGCGCCCAGCCATACGATTTTTTTAAAGTCAGGCTTTCACATACTTTCTAATTCTCCCATCTCACTTTTTTTTTTTTTTTTAAGTAATTTGGTTGGGTGCAGCTGCTTATGCCTGTAATCCTAGCAATTTGGGAGGTCGAGGTGGGTGGATGGTTTGAGGCCAAGAGTTCTAGACCAGGCTGGCCAACATGGTGAAACCCCTTCTCTACTAAAATTATAAAAACTAGCTGGGTGTTGTGGCGTGTGCCTGTAATCCCAGCTACTTGGGAGGCTGAGGCAGGAGAATTGCCTGAACCTGGGAGGCAGAGGTTGCAGTGAGCTGACACTGGTCCCAATGCACTCCAACCTGGGTGACACAGTGAGACTCTGTCTCAAAAAAAAAAAAAAAGTAATTTGTTTTGAGTCATCACCCTTGGAGTTTATCCACCTAAGAGAGAAACAAAGAAATCAAAAGTTAAAAATGCAAATCCCTCCAGAGTTTCCAGAGTTTGCAGATATTTTAAATGTGCTGAAGCAGTGCTGGTTATAGTGGGAGCCAGCCTCCAACATGGTCCCCAACGATCCTCTCTTCCTAGTATTCACATCCTTGCATAGTCTCCTTCCACATTGTGCCAGACTTGGTCTGTGTGAACAGTAGTATACAGCGGAAATGACAGTGGGTCACCTCTGAGATTAGGTTATAAAAGGCACTGCTGCTTCTGTCTTGAGCACTCTCTTACTCTCTCCCCTCGATTTCTCTCTCAGATGACTCGCTTTGAGGGAAACCCATTGCCATGTTGTAAGCAGGTCTGTGGAAGGTCCAACATGGTGAGGAATTGAGTCCTCTCACTAATGGCCACCTGATAAGGCATCTTGGAAACATATCCTCCAGTTCAGTCAAGCCTTCAGATGACTACAGACTTAGTCGATAGCTTGCCTGCAACTCTGTGAGAAACCCTAAGAGAAAACCACCAGGCTAAGCAACTCTGGATTCCTGACGCACAGAAAATGCCTAAAATATGTTTGTTTGAAGCTGCTAAGCATTTGGCATAATTTATTACACAGCAATAGACAACTAATACCATCACAAAAATATGCAATCACCAAGACCCCATTGGAAATGTTAACTCAAGAACACAAAGACTTACTTGGCACTCACAGATAAGGAAACTGCCACTGTCAAATCTGCTGCCCAACATTCATAAAACTAGTGCCTGAACACTGAAGGGCTCATGTAATAAAAAGCCAATACCTAGTCAATGACCACATTGGCACGCAGCAACAGTTGAAGCAAAAGATTGTGACCTAGGCCTCACTTTCTCTTCCAAATCTCACATCTTACACAACTATTTGGCAAAACCTAATTTGCATCTAGATCAGTAACTGCAAGAAAGCCTTGGAGGTACAAGCTTTAGCTTTCCAGGCTGTGTTCTATGGAAATGCACAGTGGAAGGAAATTAAATGGATATTGAGTGATGCTTCACTATATCTACTATACTGGGCTACTGTGAGCTAATTTTTTCAAACATTTTGAAAATCTTAGATTTAAAAAAGATAAAATTTAAAACCAAGACACTTATTACCAAAATTGGCTCAGGAAGAAGTATAAAATTGGAATAAATCATAACTATTAAAGAAGCCAAAATAATCCAAATTCTTCCTCAAAAGTTGCTAATATGTTGACAGTTTTATAACCATGCTTTATCAGACTTACAAAAAAAGTTAACCCCTATCCTAAAACACATTTTTTAAAAGAAGAGCAAATATGAGCATATACAAAGCTACTTGACTTATTTCACAAAGCTGAGATAATTTTGACACCAAAACCTGGACAAGGATTGTATAAGAAAAGAAAATCATAGGTAATATCATTGATAAATACAGATGCAAAACTCCTAAATAAACCATTATTAATTTGCACTCATTTAATGTACAAAAATAGCACTATATTATTTGTGGATCTAGGAATTCAAGGATTTTCCAGCATTGCCTGTTTATGGAGGTCTTGGGCATATAAGTAATCTTAAAATTCTTGGTAATAAAAGAGATTCCCAAGGAAATAAAAAATAGACTAGAAAAAGTGATTTTTCTAGTTTTCTAGTCTAGAAAACTTGAAGTGATTTTTCTAGTTTTCTCTTTACTTAAACATCTTGCAGAGGAGACCTCAAAGGAGCAGCCAGTGAAATATGGGCAGGGCTGGGAAAGAGGGATGTGTGGTCTCCAGATAGCCGAGAGAAGAAAGTGCACCAAGTGCCCTCATGCTCAGACGTCAAATAAGATGAGGACTGATAATTACTATTGCTTCTGTACTATGGTGGTCACTGGTTCTATGATAAGCATAAACTCAGTGGAGTGATGAGACAGAAGCCTAATAGGAATGGGTTGAAAGAAATATAAAGTGAGAAAATGGAGCTGAGATGACAGAAAATTCACTTAAGTGAAACCCTAAAGAAGAACAGTAAATGGGTTGGTAGCTTGACTCTTAAAAGGAATGGGATAAAAGAAAGATTGTGTTTGTATTTGTTGTTGTTATTTAAGAATGACAGATACTGCAGCATATTTGATACCAAAGGAAATAATCAGTAAGTAAAAGTTAAACGGTGCTGAAGAGACGAGAGATAATTTTGGGAGCACTCCTTCTCCCTCAGCCATAAACACCTTGCCAATTTCCAACTCAGGTGAAACTCAACTGTCTGCCACTCTCCTGAACTCAGCTAGGCTGAACAGAGGAAGAAAAATACACAGCTGATCTCACTTAAAATCTGTGACCACATATCTCAAATGGGCATTTAACACCAACCAACAATCCTACCATATTTCCTTATGATGGTTTCTCCTGTCTCTGAAAACTTATTCATGTCCTTCTCCTCCTTCACTTTTAGTTGTTCACTATGTCTCATATATCACAGAGAAAATAGAAACTATTAAACATTGTCTCATTGTCCCCCCACCAAATCCACCTGCTTTCTGCATCTGCCTTTTTTCTTGTCTCTCCAAGTGCTCCAGACTCCACTTCTTTATAACAGGAAACTGGCTGAAGGATAACTGCACACATTAACTCAGAACAAGTTAGGCTTAGAAGAAATAATAAACACAAAATAAAACTGAAAATCACTAAGCCCATATACAATAAAAATTTGAATAAAATTAATGAATGAATTCAATCTCCTTGAAAAGATTAGATTTGCAAAATTTGACATAAGAAAATTAAATTTGGTAGTAATAACATTATATGGTCTGGCTCTGTGACCCCACCCAAATCTTATCTTTAATTGTAATTCGAATTGTAATCTCCATGTGTTGGGGGAGGGAAGTCATGGGAGGTGACTAGATCATAGGGTTGGTGCCCCCATGCTGTTCTCATGAGAGTGAGTGAGTTCTCATGATGTCTGATGGTTTTATAAGGGGTTTTTCCCTGCTTCGCTCTGCACTTCTTCCTGCTGCCATGTGAAGAAGGACATATTTGCTTTCCTTTCCACCATAACTGTAAGTTTCCTGAGGCCCCCTCAGCCCTGTGGAATTGTGAATCAGTTAAACCTCTTTCCTTTATAAATTACCCAGTCTCAGGCAGTTCTTTATAGCAGCATGAGAACAAACTAATACAGTAAATTGGTACTGGGAGTGGGACACTGCTATAAAGATACCTGGAAATGTGTAAGCGACTTTGGACTTGAGTAACAGGCAGAGGTTGGAAGGGTTTGGAGGGCTCAGAAGAAGATAGAAAGATGTGGGAAAGTATGAAACTTCGAGAGATTTGTTGAATGGCTTTGATCAAAATGCTGATAGTGATATGGACAACAAAGTCCAGGCTGAGGTGGTCTCAGATGGAGATGGGAAACTTGTTGGGAACTGGACTTGGACTTTTGGTTTAATGCTGAAATAAGACTTTGGGGAACTGTTGGGAAGGCATAATTGTGTTTTGAAATGTGAGCAAGATAAGATTTGAGAGGGGCCAAGGGCGGAATTATATAGTCTTGCTCTGTGTCCCCACCCAAATCTCATCATTAATTATAATTCGAATTGTAATGCCCACAGGTTGGAGGAGGGACCCCATGGGAGGTGATTAGATTATGGGGGTGGTCCATCTATGCTGTTCTCATGATAGTGAGTTCTCAAGAGATCTGATGGTTTTATAAGGGGCTTTCCCCCACTTCACTCTGCACTTTTCCTTTCCTTCCCCTTCCACCATGGTTGTAAGTTTTCTAAGGCCTCTGCAGCCCTGAGGAACTGTGAGTTGATTAAAACACCTTCCTTTATAAATTACCCAATCTCAAGCAGTTCTTTATAGCAATGTGAGAATGAACTAACATAATGCACCCAAATAAAGGTCAAATATGAGGTGCCATCATCAACAAAAATCTTAATTGTAAAATTTACACAGAAAAGTTGTCTCTCAGAGAAAATATTTTCAGTAAAATTAAAACGAAAATGGAAAGTAATATTTTAACTGCAAATATCCATCAAAGCTATAAACAAACATGAAAGTGCCGATATTTAGAAACAAAATCAAAACAATCTTGTACAAAAATATTGTGAAAAAAATTGTCCCACAGAAAGGCCAAAATATCCTATACTAATGTGATGCATTTCTTCCCAGACCTTTTCCTACGTTTTCAGACAGAACAGTGGAGTCCGGTCCCCATTTCTTCAGTTTAGGATTCCCAAGCATTTGTAGTTTGTCAGTCCCATCTCTTTCTTGCCACTGCCACACCAATAGGTTCCTTAAGGCTAATAGGTGTTCTCAGGACATCGTAAGAAGATGTCTAAGGTGAGAAACCCCATGGTGGCAGAAAGAAAAGGCTTGTGGCATTGGGCTGGGCATTGTCATGATGGATGATCAGCTGGCAAGTCTGTGGTTCAGATAGAAGACAGTTCCTCTAGAGAGCAGATTGAAGGCACAGTCCCTGGAGGTGAGCCATGTGAAATACTCTGTCTTAGGAAGTGTGGATAGTTGCCTCACTGGCAAGGTCTCTGGTCCAATGTGGCTCTGAGTACTCACAGCAGTGCTTTCTTAGACCTACTGGCCTTCCACCTTCTGGAGAGGGGCCCTCTTCTGGGTGACATTTTCTATACGGAAACTCCTGGTGTCCAGGCTGCAAATTTTGCCTTCCTTTCCTAGCCCCTGACTTCCTTTGTCTGTTCTTTTTTGCCCTATACACTTCTCCAGTTTCTCTTGTAATATCCTTTAATGTTCATTAGCAAGAACCTCAGTGTCTCATTAAAAACTCAACTCAAATCACTTGCAGAGATCTCTCTTCCTCCAAAGGAGTCCTTCCATTGAAAAAAGAAAAAAATTTTCAAAGCAAAAGTAAAAAATCAAAGTAAGCTGAGAATTTATTTTTAAGTATATTTATAAAATAGTATTTAATATATTATAAAAATTGGATATATCAGCCAGGCATGGTGGCTCACGCCCGTAATCCCAGCATTTTGGGAGGCTGAGGTGGGTGGATCAGCTGAGGTTAGGAGTTTGAGACCAGCCTGACCAACATGGTGAAACCCCATCTCTACCAAAATACAAAAATTAGCCAGGTGTGTGGCAGGCACCTGTAATCCCAGCTACTTGGGAGGCTGAGGCAGGAGGATCACTTGAACCCAAAAGGCAGAGGTTGCAGTGAGCTGAGATTGCACCATTGCACTCCAGCCTGGGCAGCAAGAACAAAACTCCGTCTCAAAAAAAAAAATCAGATATATCATAAACGTTCTCTTATAAACATATTTCCATACCAATAAAATCGATTACATCATAATTTTAATGCCTACATAGTATTCTAATAGACTAATGCATTATATTTTATTTATACTATCTCCCATCTATGTTTTAAATTCTTCACTATTCTAAAATAATGGTACAATAAAAACCCTTACAGAGATTTCTGTACTTGGATGATATATTTCTTTGGGTTACATTTCTAAAAACCATTTGCCAGAAGTTCGGAAATAATAGATTATCAGTATGTTTACTGAATAACTCTGCTGAAAAGTGAAGAAAAGGATGGAGACAAATGTGGAAAGAGGAGAAAGTCAGTCAATCTAGTAAAATTTATGACCATATATTTTTATTTTATCTCCTCTTAAAATGTTTTATATTAACTTTTGAATAGGTAATAGATGCATATGGTTAAAATGTTCTTGGATTTTGAAGAATATGTGGAAGTAATTGCCTGCCTGTCATATGTCTTCTAGTTCCCCAGTTCACTTCTCCCTAGTTTCTCGTTTATCCTTTTAGTTATTAGGGTGAACCATGCAGAAAAGCCATTTTACAGATCAAACATGGTTTAAGAAAATATAATGTGGTTCTATTCAATATTAGATGCATATACTTTTTAAAACATATGATCATAATATACTCATGATTCTGCCATGTATACCAGGGTATTTTGCCATAAATCTCTTTTCTTAGTAGGGATAAAGTATCTGAAAGGCAGTTTTTAAAAATTAAAACTGTCAAGGAATGTTAGATAAGTGGAGTAGAGGAGGGGTGTGGTGTTACTCATTTCCCTAAAACAAGTAACAGTTTCCTTTAACTTGAAGAGGGAGCAACACTTTTGAAGTCTATAACTTACATAAACAAATGATAAGAAAACATATTGTATGAAAAAAATTTCCAACTAACAAAGTCCAGCGGTTACAGAATCCTAGAGCCCGGCCTCTGGCTGTGCAGACATGCAGGCTAGAGGGTGCTGTGGTTCAATCCTAATATATTTGTTCCTGTAGCCAAGATTTGAGAATAAAATGGGCTAGAGGCTGGGCGCAGTGGCTCATGCCTATAATCCCAGCACTTTGGGAGGCCGAGGCAGGCGGATCGCCTGAGGTCGGGAGTTTGAGACCAGCCTGACCAACATGGTGAAACCCCATCTCTACCAAAAATACAAAATTAGCCGGGCGTGGTGGTGCATGCCTGTAATCCCAGCTACTCAGGAGGCTGAGGCAGGAGAATGGCTTGAACCTGGGAGCGAAGGTTGCAGTGAGCGCAGATGGCGCCACTGCACTCCAGCCTGGGCAACAAGAGCGAAACTCCGTCTCAAAAACAAACAAACGGCTAGAATAGTTTTTGCACCAACAGAGGACTGTGAGTGAATAGTTTGTCTAAAACAAAAACAAAAACAAAAATCAAAAAACCAACCAAACAAAAAAATGGCTAGAATGGTTTTTTGTGCCAATAGAGGACTGTGAGTGAATAGTTTGTCTATTGCAACCCAACTTCCTGAAGCAGCTTTTCTGATATAAAAACCAGAGTAAATGACTAAATCTTCATAGTTCCCTGGTTTGCCTCCCCCTAGTTTCTTACACTACTTACACAAAAGTAATAAGTAGAATAATGTCTTTTAAAAGAAAATTCAGATTATGGAACTGGAAGAGACCTTAGAGATCATCCAGGTACATGGGTATCAGTAGGTAATCATATCAGCATTGCCTGTGGCATTTTGTTTAATTGTCCAAACCACTGATTAATGGAATCCTATCAGTTAACAGATGAGGAAAATGAGTCCAAGGGCAGGAAAATAATTTTTCTTTTTTCAAGTTTGAACCCAGGCCTTGGACACTGCAGCATTAGAAAGTGATCCTTCATTTATTAGTCTTCCAGTCTTGTCAAGTTACTGCTGAGTCACCTTCCCTCAAAAGATTCTCCTTATTGTTTTCCCCTCAAAGCTTACCTGAAATCACTACACCATGGTCAACTCTGCAAATCCATAAACACATTTCCTCACCCCAATCTCCCAAATAACTTTATTTGTATACAAAATAAAAATTCTATTCATGTATTTGGTTTATTTCATTTGTTTATTATAGAGATAAGGTCTTGTTCTGTTGCCCAGGCTGGTCTCAAACTCCTGGCCTCAAGCAATCCTCCTGCCTTGGCCTCCCAAATGCTGGGATTCCAGGCATGCACTACTAGGCCCAGCCTTGGGTTTGTTTTGATCTTCCCTTGCCTCTCTGTTATACACTTATGTTTATTTCCTGACTTAAAAGTATTAGGTTGAGTGTTAAGCTGATTGTTTCAATGAGAAAAATGTGTTCCTGTGTCAGATTAGAAAATGGTGGTTGGGCTTCAGTGAAAACTAAAACTACTTAATCTGTAATTTACCTGAGCCATCATGCTGATGACCCTTTCCAATTATACCTCCACATCTTGGATAGGCATTGAGTAGAAATGCATTGGAATATTCTGATGTGCTCCTGATGTGAGACACCAGCAAAAAAATTTATCTTACTTCAGTAGAAAGCATGACCGTTGACTGTAGAGTAAAAAATGATTGCTGGGCATCCATCTCAATGTCCACTCACCATATCTGAAGTACTCCTGGTCCTCAGGTGAACTCTTGCACACAAAACAAGGTATAACTTGTTTTACCTTGTTTATCTATTATTTTGATAAATGGTGTGTAGTGCATTTCAAGCTAATTAAATAATGAAAATGTGACAAAATCGAAGTGGATCAGTCAGTTCAGAAGATATTTACTTTAGTAATTAAATGAGCTGAGCCAAAGTAAGTCATCCTACAAAGCACAGCCACCCCAACGGTTTCCTTTTACTGGAAGGTAGCCGCAGATATGTAGCAAGAATTCAGGCAACAGAGAGAAGAAACTTTGAAGACTTCCGTAAGTCTTGCACAGAATTCTCAAGGTGGAAGTAAAACAGTATGAGGAGAAATTTAAGAAGGAACAAGATAATAAAGGTAATCTGGGTGCCCTTGGTGAGGAGTGTGGTCAGTTCCCCGAGCTCAGTCAGGTGTGGTTGGTTCTAGTTCATTTGCAAATGATTTTATTATATATAAAAGCAACAAGGATGTGTCTGCTGTTTTACCAGTTTCATTACCCCATAAACAAGAACATACCTGGACAAAATTAAAGACTCCAGGTGCAACTTACATTCCTAACCCCATACCAGCTTTCTCTCGAATTGCTTGTAAGATCAAAGCAATGAAGCAAACAAGTGTGACTGGATCTGTGAAAATCCATCATTATGAATGGGAAAACATATGCTAATGTCTGGTCAGTGAATCAATCACATCTTATTTTAAGGACAAGACTGAGAGATTTATTGTGTGAATAATGGTTCAATAACAATTTTTTTTTCCAAAGCATTACCGCAACTGCTAATAAGCGGGAGTATTCATGCACAAAGACAAATATTCTCATGCTGAGAAGTTAAATATTGCTGCCAGTGTTTTCACTCTCAGATGACCCTTGCCATATGAATAAAATACGGAATGATGGGGAAATAGGGAGGATAGATTATGGAATAAATAGCAAATGTTTCCTGGTGGCTGCTTTACATAAGATTAAATGCAATTACCTGTTCCTCTGACTCACTACAAAGTTTCTCAGTCCAAGAGGCAAGGTCTACACCTGGGATTTCAGGGAAGCCACGGGTCTTTCTGAAAACTTACCGGCCATAATAGCTATCCATGATTCCCATAAAACTTTAGCACACATCAAATATAGTCACCTGAGAAAAAAATATGTCCCTAGAAAAGTCAAACCTGTTTAGGCTGAGGGGTGATAATAGAAGGTACGTGCTATAGAAAGGGAAAGAGTTTTCACATTATACAATTAGAGGAAGTTTTCTTAGCTGAATTCAGGACACATTGTGTAATGAAATACAGCTAATAAATATGCAGTAGCAGAAGTAATAAGTATAAGTTCTTTGCTAGAAAAACAGGTGCAAAAGAGGCTAAGATCTTTGAAGATGGTTTTTTTTTGCCCCCACCATGGAAGCATTTAAGAATGCCCAAGCTTAGATCCCACAAGCTTATTCTGAGACAAAAGGTACTATACACTTCTTAAAATTACTGCACACTTCAGTATATCTTTCTGCCAGGGAAGACCTTGTATTACCATCAAACAGAATCAGTCGTATTCTTCCTACCTTGTATCCTATGTAAAACCACACACTATCTTCATATCCTTGAAGATGTAACAGGAAACTTGCACCCCAACCATGTGATTTCCATCATAGTAAGAATCTATTTCTAGGGATCTAAAAATGGATCTAACAATGACAAGCTGTATCAATTATAGAGTAAGAAAAAAACCTCGTTCAGCTCTGCTTAACTCACTTTAATATATATTTGTCTAATGTTTGATCATTTTTCAATTAGGAGGAAAATGACAAAAATAATAAAATATTTGTTTGAAAAAGTTTGACTTTATAGTAATTCAACAATAATCAAAAGAGATCTAACTTGATATTTTGACCAGTTGGTATACACCAAGTGCATTGTGGTTTTTTAAAATAGTGACTCGTTTTAATATAAATTCTATTAACACTTTCTTCCATCCAAACAATGAAAGACAGTTTAGAAATTTCATTCAAGGGCATGATTTCTCTCAACCACTGGCTATAGTATAAGATGATTTTAGGCAAGAGATAATTTAGAAGGAATTTACAGAAAACAGACTAATGATTTTTCTAGGATAAGCATGATTTAAAATCACATTTATTTTCTTATGATTTTCCCAACTGTAGCTATTCACAAAAACTTTCTAAGTTTTAGCCAATTGACTTTTAGTAATACAACATTTTATCCCACATTGAGACTAGAAAAAAACTTTCATCATAACAGTTTCAAAACATTTAAACTTCTGAATGAGCCAATGCCAGTCATACAGTCTTCATTATTCTCCACCAACATCTGGGAGAGTCAGTCCTTCAGCATGAGTTTAACAGGTTAGCTTTTTAATAATGCACTCCAATTTGGTCAGGTGACAAAACACGAGATAAATTTTTTTTCAGCATAGCAAATTAAACCCATATAATTTGTTAACAGTAAATTTTAGTCTGATTATAAATGTTATAGATTTCATGATCCCATTATGGCACAAATGAATTAACTTATATTTTCCATTTTATGAGTCTATTTTCAAGCCAACCATCTGAAATTACAGTATTTAATAGGAATATTTAAGAAGTATATTATTGTTTTAAAAAATATGCAAGATACAAAAGTTTTTGCTTAATTCTTCCTCTATTCATATTTAAGAAAGAATCTAAAATGTTTGGGAAAATTTTTAAAAGAAAATGTCTAGTTGCTAGTAATTACCCATTATCTAAAACTTTACATTTTAAAATGTTTAGCTGCGCACTGTCATGAGGTGTTTGGCAAGCAGTTTTGAAGCTCAGAGGCCTGAAACTCTCTGAATTGACATATTTGGTAAACAAAGTCTCTTTGAAGTGCCTTCCTCCAGTGATTCAGTCTGAATAATGTAAACAAGAAAATAATTGGTAACACAGAATTAGCTACCAGACTTCCTCTATCCTAAAATGCACTTTCCCCTTAAGCTGGTAGGGGGTGGCGGGGGCATGTTTTTGTTTGTCTGTTCATTTGTTTTTATTAATTCCCTCTTTCTTCAAGGAGACCTGGTGGGGCCTGGCACTACCAGACTCCTCAGGCCCATCATCTGCTTACGGCTTTCTTTTTTTGAGACGGAGTCTCGCTCTGTCTTCCAGGCTGGAGTGCAGTGGTCTCGGCTCACTGCAACCTCCGCCTCCCGGGTGCAAGAGATTCTGCCTCAGCCTCCCGTGTAGTTGGGATTACAGGCACGCGCCACTACACTCGGCTAATTTTTTTGTATTTTTAGTAGAGACGGGGTTTCACGGTGTTAGCCAGGATGGTCTCCATCTCCTGACCTCGTAATCCGCCCCCCTCGGCCTCCCAAAGCGCTGGGATTACAGGCGTGAGCCACCACGCCGGTCCTGCTTACTGCTTTCTAAATGTGCCATGGCACAAAAAAAGTAAAGAAACTGTTTTCATATTAGAGGTAAATCTTACAATCAATGATGTTTGCCTAATTGGCTGCGCTTACCAAGTATATTAAACAAACTCCTTTTAACCTCTTGCTTTCTTGAGACCTTGCAGAGAATGTGTTAATTACATTAACATTATTGGCACTAAACCATGACCTAAGTTTACAGGTGACCTTCAAATAAATATTTCTGTAGCCAAGAACTAGACTTCTACTGCCACCATAAAGCTTGCCTGAAGGAGAAGACTTTCTTGAAAAAAATCAAAGTAGGCACAAATCAAAGAGACTCATTTTCTGTGCTGCAATTATTTTTCTTAGTTCCTCTGAGGCAACTAATCTGCTATTCAGATTAGTTGAATTCAAACTTCGAATTCTGAAATAGACAACCAAACAAGATGGTTTTTGTGCAACTAAATGACCAGCCATAAAAGACCAAGCTGCAACTGTAAATCTGAATGATTGACATATGTTCTTCTTTTCTTTATACTGGAAAACAAAGTTTTACTCAGTTTAGAATGCCTAATCAGCTGTTATAAAGACTTCTCAACTAAATAATTGGTTTATATTTTGGATTATTACCTGAAATAATATATGACTTGGTATACTTAAAAAGTAATGATTGAAATAATAGGTATTAGCCATCTTTCCATCAATTTGAGGATTTCCCTATTGTTTTTTAAACCTGGTTAACAATTCCCCTGAACTTTAATTAAAACAAAAAAGATATATGGTCATTTCACAAAGATAACTGTATAAATCAACCATCTCACCTCCATTATATATATATAAAAAAAAAAGCTAATGCAGATGGAGGCACCCCTAAAATTAGAAGACCTATATATAATGCCATGACACACGCTGCATAAGTAGCTTTGATGAGAAGCTGTATTTTTCTAGGGGTATTTTTAACCAAGTGAAGAGCAATTATTGGCCGTGGAAAGACAAAACTTGGTGTTGCAACACCTGGGGTGAAGGCCCTGCTCAGTCCCTTATTAGCTAGGAGACGTCAGGTTAGTCACTTAATCCTTCTAAGCCTCATTTTCCACAGCTGTCAATTAAGAAAAATAGATTACTTCAGAGAGTGTTTGGGGATTCAAATTACATAATGGAAATGTATATGCTTTGTAAATTATAAAATTATCTATGAATGTTACTTAATGACATTTTAATACTAAAATCTGGCTGTACAGGTTTTAGGGATTATTTAAATAATCGGAAAAGAAGGCTGGGCGTGTTGGCTCATGCCTGTAATCCCAGCACTTTGGGAGGCTGAGGCAGTTGGATTGCCTCAAGTCAGGAGTTCGAGACCAGCCTGGCCAACATGGCAAGACCCTGTCTCTACTAAAAATACAAAAATTAGCTGGGCGTGGTGGCTGACGCCTGTAGTCCCAGCTAATCGGGAGGTTGAGGCACGAGAATCCCTTGAACCCAGGGGGCAGACGTTGAAGCGAGCTGAGATCGTGCCACTGCACTCCAGCCTGAGCAACAGAGTGAGACTTGGTGTCAAAAAATAATAATATAATAATAATAATAATCAGAAAAGAAGAGCACCAGAAATTGAACTTGGCACAATTAAGTATGAAGCCCTCACAAGCCATGCTTGCTCCCAAGGCTGGTGGACCCACTCCAGGACCCCGTGCCCTCTGGCTGTGGAAGACGCACTCCATGGAGACCTGCAGGCTGAGGAGACAAAGTTCAGGCTTCTTGTTGTTAGTTGGCTTCCTCACTCACTGTGCTGGGTTCTGGAGATATAGTGAGCGCAAAAAGCCAAGGCACCTGCCCTTCTGGAGCTTAGCGTCTAGTACAGGAGACACACATTTATCAAATAACCACTCAGATACCTAAAAACAGGAAAAAGCCTTTAAAGACAGAGTTCAGAAGTTCTGAATAGTGTGAGAGTTGGACTTAATCTATTTTTTGATGTTGTCACTGTGGTTTCCAGAGGAAGTAACATTTGAACTAAAATATAAAGAATGATTAGGCGACAACTAGATTTGGGGAGAGGAGCAGAAATATTCCAGGCAGGGGGAAATGCCTTCTAAAAGGCCTTGAGACAAAAGGACCTGGAAGGTGAATGTGTTGTTGGAGCCCAAGCCTGGTGGCTGCAGCAGAGGCCAGCAGGGGCCGTCTTTATCTAAGAGAAATGGGTCTTCATTATAGGATTTAAGGGAGAAAAAAGATAAGATTACTTGATTTAAGTAACACTGTGGACAATGGATTGGGGGATGGGGAGCAGGAGTGAATAACAGGAAGTTTGATTAGTATGATAAGTTTAATTTGATGAAGAATTTGATAGTGTCAAAAGAAGTAGGAGTGATATCCCGTATCTATGGACATAGATTACAAGAGTTTAGGGATAAGTCTTCAGGGCCTTCAACTTTAAGGTCTCAGTAGAGAAAGACAAGACTGAAAGGAAGTGGTAAGAAAGCAAGAGGGACCTTTAGAGGGTTTGTTTGGAGTCAGGAAAAAAAAATGCTACTGAGTGTTCAAATAAGACCATGACTGAAGAAAAATGCTCATTGCATTTAGTGAGTGGAGGTCATTAGCAAGAACTATGTCAGCAGACAGATGGGGACAAGAGCCAGATAAAGACTGACAGGGATTAAGGAAATGGGATCAACTTGTTTTTAAAAATTGGTTGTGAAAATTAGAAGTAAAAGATCATAACAGCTGAGAAGAAAACTGGTGGGGAACTATTTGGGACATTTTATTCACCCCTCAAATTATAAGAGCCACGTCACTTAGTTTATTGGTCTAGAATGTCTTTCTCCCTTCTATTTGGGGTAAAGTTGGTCCTATTTAGACTATAGCCTTAGAGAGTATTTGAGGAGGAGGATGGAGATTGGATGAATATATATATAGACTATTAAATTTAAAAGATGAGTGAGTTATTCATTCACTCACTACCAACAAGCCCCACACCAGGGCTTATGGTTTCTAAAAGCTGCTTTCAATGGTATGGTTGTGGAAGAACAAAAAAAGACGCAACATTTCTTCACGTAAGTCTGGAGCTTCCCTCTCATTCAAAGACTTCTTTCCTCACAACTATGCACAGCCATGTCCTGTTGCTTCCTAACACCTCTTGTGGGTCCATCTCACCCATCTCTGTCTTCAATGACTTGGAAACTTTCCCCTTACCTAGTCAGGTAAGGGCCCTTGGGGCCCCACTACTTGCTCTGTCTCAGTCACCATGATTCAGTCCTTCTCTTACTGAGGGGAGACTTCCTCAAGCCTCTAGCCCTTGGTGTTATGCTAGTCTGTGCTATGTTAACCAAAATGAGATTGCAGACCTTCTTGTCACTCTGATAGCTTTCCACTATGACTCACTGATAAGACACATGTCAGAAGTTAACAATTGGAGCTTGTCTTGCAGTTCCTGCTGATCCCAGCTTACAAACATAGGTTCAACACCTTCTTAGACTCTGCGGCCTTTTCTGGGAGTTTTCTTCTAGCTGAACAGACCTGTTGTAGGGATTATAGTATATTCTGCAACTCTGATGAATTTTCTAAATGTAAATTTATTTTCCATTACTGACCTAATTTATTGGCTAGTTAATGAAAATAATGAGAATCCCTAAGGATCCCAAATACTTCATGAAATTAAAAAAAAATTAAAGAGTATTCTGGAAGCCATTTCCCTACTCCTGGGCTGCTGAGCTCTCAAGTGAATCTACAGTACAAACATGAAGGCTGTATCTGTGGGGAATGTGTTGGCTTCTGTCTTTGAAAGGAAATAAGACAAATAACTTGTACATGGTATTAATATATTTTCCAATTTGGAAAAAATCCATAACTTAAATCAGAAAATTGTACATTGTAAAATAAAGGCTGGGCACGGTGGCTCATGCCTGTAATACCAGCATTCTGGGAGGCCAAGGTGGGAGGATCACTTGAGCACAGGAGTTGGAGACCAGCCTGGGCAACATGGCAAAACCCTGTCTCTACCAAAACAAAAAACAAAAAACAAAAAACAAACAACAACAACAACAACAAAAACAGGCATGGTAATGTGTGCCTATAATCCAGCCCCTGTAATTCCAGCTACTTGGGAGGCTGAAGGAGGATCCTTCGAGCCCAGGAGGTCGAGGCTGCAGTGAGCTATGATTGCACCATTGCACTCCAGCCTGGGAACAGAGTGAGACCCCTGTCTAGTATAAATAAATCAATAAAATACAATACAAACCAGGACAAAAGACGTGAACAGATATTTTTCTGAAGAGGATAAATGGATGGCAAGTAAGCAGAAGAAAAGATACTGAACATCATCAACCATTAGAGAAATGCAAATTAAAACCACAATGGAGGTCAGATGCAGTGGCTCATGCCCGTAATCCCAACTTTGGGAGGCTGAGGCAGGCAGATCACTTGAGTCCGGGCATGTGAGACCAGTCTGGGCAACATGGCAAAACTCTGTCTCTACAAAAAATACAAAAATTAGCCAGGTGTGGTAGTGCACGCCTGTCATCCAGCTACTTAGGAGGCTGAAGCAGGAGGATCGCTTGAGCCTTGGAGGCGGAGGTTTCAGTGAGCTGAGATTGTGACACTGCATTCCAGCCTAAGTGACAGTGAGACCCCTGTCTCCAAAAAAAAATTTTAAAAATGAAATAACACTACATACTTAACAGAATGGCTAAAATTAAAATAATGACAACACCAAGTGTTAATGAGTATGTTCAAAAACTAGATCACATATACTTTGCTGGTGGGAAGGTTACTTTACTAGAAAACAGCTTGGTAGTTTCTTATACATTTTAACATGCAATTAAAATTCAACCCTGCAATTGCACTCTTGGGCATTTATCCTAGAGAAATTAAAACACATGTTCATACCAAAACCTGTACATGAATGTTCATAGCAATCCTTATTTGTAATAGCCAAAAACCTGAAACAGACCAGATGTCTTTCAACGGATGACTGATTAAACAAATGGTGGTACATCCATACCATGGAATACTACCCAGCAATAAAAAGAAACAAACTATTGATACAACTTGGATATTCAGATAATTGTGCTGAATGAAAAAAGCCAATCTGAAAGATTATATACTATATGATTCAATTACTGTGATTTTTTGAAATGATGATTTTATAAATGGACAGATGAAAGGTCTATACATAGAGAGAAGTGAGTGTGGTTACAAAAAGGCAACAAGGGGGATCCTTGTGATGACAGAATTGTTCAGTATCTTGACAGTAGTTGATATGGTTTGGCTCTGAGTCCCCACCCAAATCTCATCTTGTAGCTTCCATAATTCCCACATGTTATGGGGAGGGATCCAGTGGGAGATAATTGAATCATGGGGTTGGTCTTTCCTGTGCTGTTCTCATGATAGTGAATAAGTCTCATGACATCTGATGGCTTTAGAAAAATGGGAGTTTGCCTACACAAGCTCTCCCTTTGTTTGCCACCAACCACATAAGATATGACTTGCTCCTCTTTGCCTTCTACCATGATTGTGAGGCCTCCTCAGCCACATGGAACTGTGAGTCCAATTAAACCTCTTTCTTTTGTAAATTGCACAGTCTTGAGTATGTCTTTATCAGCAGCATGAAAACGGACTAATACAGTAGATTGGTACCAGGTGGGGGATGTTACTGAAAAGATACCTGAAAATGTGGAAGCAACTTTGTAACTGGGTAACAGGGAGAGGTTGGAACAGTTTGGAGGGCTTGGAAGAAGATAGGAAAATGTGGGAAAGTTTGGAATTTCCAAGAGACTTGTTGAATGGCTTTGACCAAAAGCCTGATAGTGATATGGACAATCAAGCTGATAAGTGATAAGGTCCAGGCTGAGGTGGCCTCAGATGGAGATGAGGAACTTGTTGGGAACTGGAGCAAAGGTGACTCTTGTTATGTTTTAGCAAGGAGACTGGCAGCATTTTGCTCCTGTCTTAGAGATGTGTAGAACTTTGAACTTGAGAGAGATGATTTAGGGTATCTGGCAGAATAAATTTCTAAGCAGCAAAGCATTCAAGAGGTGACTGGGGTGCTGTTAAAGGCATTCAGTTTTATAAGGGAAGCAGAGCATATAAATTTGGACAGTTTGCCACCTGACAATATGATAGAAAAGAAAAACTCATTTTCTGAGGAGAAATTCAAGCTGGCTGCATAAATTTGCATAAGAGGAGTCGAATGTTAACCCCCAAGACAATGAGGAAAATGTCTCCAGGGCATGTCAGAGGTCTTCACAGCAGCCCCTCCCACTGCAGTCCTAGAGGCCTAGGAGAAAATGGTTTCATGGGCTGGGCCTGGGGTCCCCATGCTGTCTGCAGCCTAGGGACTTGGTGTCCTGTGTCCCAGCTGCTCCAGCCATGGCTGAAAGGGGCAACATAGAGCTCAGGCCATGCCTTCAGAGGGTACAAGCCCAAAGCCTTGGCAGCTTCCACGTGGTGTTGAGCCTGAGAGTGCACAGAAGTCAAGAATTGGGGTTTGGGAACCTCCGCCTGGATTTCAGAAGATGTATGGAAATGCCTGGATGCCCAGGCAGAAGTTTGCTGCAGGGGTGGGGCACTCATGGAGAACCTCTGCTAGGGCAGTGCAGAAGGGAAATGTGGGGTCAGAGCCCCCAGACAGAGTCCCTACCATGTCACCACCTAGTTGAGCTGTGAGAAGAGGGCCACTGTCCTCTAGACCCCAGAATAGTAGATCCGCCAACAGCTTGCACCATGCACCTGGAAAAGGTGCAGACCCTCAAAGCCAGCCAGTGAAAGCAGCTGGGAGAAAGGCTGTACCTTGTAAAGCCACAGGAGCGGAGCTGACCAAGACCCTGGGAACCCACCTCTTGCATCAGCGTGACCTGGGCATGAGATATGGAGTCAAAGGAGATCATTTTGGAGCTTTAAGATTTGACTGCCCTGCTGGATTTTGGACTTGCATGGGGCCTGTGGTCTCTTTGTTTGGCCAATTTCTCCCATTTGGAATGGCTGTATTTACCCAATGACTGTACCTCCATTGTATCTAGGAAGTAACTAACTTGCTTTTGATTTTACAGGCTCATAGGCAGAAGGGACTTGCCATGTCTTGGATGAGACTTTGGACTGTGGACTTTTGAGTTAATGCTGAAATCAGTTGAGACTTTGGGGGACTGTCGGGAAGGCATGATTGGTTTTGAAATGTGAAGACATGAGATTTGGGAGGGGCCAGAGGCAGAATAATACAGTTTGGCTTTGTGTCCCCACCCAAATCTCACCTTGTAGCTCCCATAATTACTACATGTTGCAGGAGGGACCCAGTGGGAGATCACTGAATCATGGGGTGGGTCTTTCCTGTGCTGTTCTCCTGAGAGTGAATAAGTCTCATGACATCTGATGGCTTTAAAAAATGGGAGTTTGCCTGCCACCATCCACGTAAGATGTAACTTGGTCCTCCTTGCCTTCCACCATTATTGTGAGGCCTCCCCAACAACGTGGAACTGTGAGTCTTTCTTTTGTAAATTGCCCAGTCTCAGGTATATCTTTATCGGCAGCATGAAAACAGACTGATACAGTAATAGTAGATACAGGATACCTACATGTGGTAAAATTGCGTAGAACTACATGCACACGCACACACACACGAGTATAACTAAAACTGAGAACATTCGGATAAGTTCAGGGGATTGTATTAATGTCAATGTCCTGGTCGTGATATTATATTACAGTTCTGCAAAATGCTACCATTTGGGAAACTGGGGAAAGTATAAAAGGAGTCTCTCTGTATTATCTCTTAAATTGCATGTGAATCTATGACTATCTCAATAAAAAGTTTCAAATAAAATCGAATACAAAGCAAATTCTTACCGCAGTCTGTACCATTTTTTGCTTAGATATGCCTCTAAGCAAAATGGTGATGAGGAATGTTCATTTTTAAGCAAATATTTTGCCATGCAAAGGTTAAGACAGCTGTGTCAATAGGCTACCCCACCACACAAGCTGGAAAGTGATAGTTTAAACAGTCTTTTTATTCAGATAGTCAATGAATACTTTATATTCTTTTCAAATAACATGCCAGTAGCCAATTCACTATATGAAAACCACAATCATTAATTTTTTCCAAATCTGCTTTTTTTTTTTTTTTTTTGGCAATCCACTTCTATGAAAATGTAGTAGGAATTGCCATCTGGGCAGGAGTTTGCAAAAGGCTCTTTAATTTGCCCAACAGAATGCTGACTTTGCTTTCTACACAAAGAGTAGTTATGTGAGGAGCTCCTATTAACCTACAATCCATAATCCTATGATTTTAGGAGCAGGCTTGGTTATGAATTCCCTTCTCTGCTCCTCTGCTCATAAACTCATCTAAGATATCCGAATCATGAGAAGGGCACTCATTCCTCCAGCTTCTCAACAGTTTGCCACCATAGCAATCAGATCACGTGTTTAAAATCCCATTACTAACTCTAACACAGACACTTTCACGAATGTAATTTAACATTTTATCTTCTATTTTAGAAAGGGTTGTTCATAAGAAATAGCCATATGAAGACTTTTTTTTTTTTTTTTTTTTTTTTTTTCCCAAGGCAGAAGAATTTTTCTTAGTACAGAACAAAATGAAAAGTCTCCCATGTCTACCTCTTTCTACACAGACACAGCAACCATCCGATTTCTCAATCTTTTCCCCACCTTTCCCCCCTTTCTATTCCACAAAACCGCCATTGTCTTCACGGCCCGTTCTCAATGAGCTGTTGAGTACACCTCCCAGATGGGGTGGTGGCCGGGCAGAGGAGCTCCTCACTTCCCAGTAGGGGCGGCCGGGCAGAAGCGCCCCTCACCTCCCGGACGGGGCGGCTGGCCGGGCGGGGGGCTGACCCCCCCCACCTCCCTCCCGGACGGGGCGGCTGGCCGGGCGGGGGGCTGACCCCCCACCTCCCTCCCGGACAGGGTGGCTGGCCGGGCAGAGGGGCTCCTCACTTCCCAGTAGGGGCGGCCGGGCAGAGGTGCCCCTCACTTCCCCGACGGGGCGGCTGGCCCGGCGGGGGGCTGACCCCCCCACCTCCCTCCCGGAGGGGGCGGCTGGCCGGGCAGAGGGGCTCCTCACTTCCCGGTAGGGGCGGCCGGGCAGAGGCGCCCCTCACCTCCCGGACAGGGCGGCTGGCCGGGCGGGGGGCTGACCCCCTCACCTCCCTCCCGGACGGGGCGGCTGGCCGGGCGGGGGGCTGACCCCCCCACCTCCCTCCCGGACGGGGCGGCTGGCCGGGCGGGGGGCTGACCCCCCACCTCCCTCCCGGACGGGGCGGCTGGCCGGGCGGGGGGCTGACCCCCCCACCTCCCTCCCGGATGGGGCGGCTGGCCGGGCAGAGGGGCTCCTCACTTCCCAGAAGGGGCGGCCGGGCAGAGGCGCCCCTCACCTCCCGGATGGGGCGGCTGGCCAGGCGGGGGGCTAACCCCCCCACCTCCCTCCCGGACGGGGCGGCTGGCCGGGCCGGGGGCTGACCCCCCCATGTCCCTCCCAGACAGAGCGGCTGGCCGGGCAGAGGGGCTCCTCACTTCCCAGTAGGGGCGGCCGGGCAGAGGCGCCCCCCCCACCTCCTGGACAGGGCGGCTGGCCGGGCAGGGGGCTGATCCCCCCACCTCCCTCCCGGATGGGGCGGCTGGCCAGGCGGGGGGCTGATCCCCCCACCTCCCTCCCGGATGGGGCAGCTGGCCGGGCGGGGGGCTGACCCCCCCACCTCCCTCCCGGATGGGGCGGCTGGCCGGGAGGGGGGCTGACCCCCCCACCTCCCTCCCAGACGGGGCGGCTGGCCGGGCAGAGGGGCTCCTCACTTCCCAGTAGGGGCGGCCGGGCAGAGGCACCCCTCGCCTCCCGGACGGGGCGGCTGGCCAGGCGGGGGGCTGACCCCCCCCACCTCCCTCCCGGACGAGGCAGCTGGCCGGGCAGAGGGGCTCCTCACTTCCCGGTAGGGGTAGCTGGGCAGAGGTGCCCCTCACCTCCCGGACGGGGTGGCTGGCCGGGTGGGGGGCTGACCCCCCCACCTCCCTCCCAGACGAGGAGGGAGGACGCTCCTCACTTCTCAGACGGGGTGGCTGCCGGGCGGAGGGGCTCCTCACTTCTCAGATGGGGCGGTTGCCAGGCAGAGGGTCTCCTCACTTCTCAGACAGGGCGGCCGGGCAGAGACACTCCTCACATCCCGGACGGGGCGGCAGGGCAGAGGTGCTCCCCACATCTCAGACGATGGGCGGCCGGGCAGAGACGCTCCTCACTTCCCAGATGTGATGGCGGCCGGGAAGAGGCGCTCCTCACTTCCTAGATGGGATGGCGGCCGGGCAGAGACGCTCCTCACTTCCTAGATGGGATGGCGGCCGGGCAGAGACGCTCCTCACTTTCCAGACTGGGCAGCCAGGCAGAGGGGCTCCTCACATCCCAGACGATGGGCAGTCAGGCGGAGACGCTCCTCACTTCCCAGACGGGGTGGCTGCCAGGCAGAGGCTGCAATCTCGGCACTTAGGGAGGCCAAGGCAGGCGGCTGGGAGGTGGTTGTAGCGAGCCGAGATCACGCCACTGCACTCCAGCCTGGGCGCCATTGAGCACTGAGTTAACGAGACTCCGTCTGCAATCCCGGCACCTCGGGAGGCCGAGGCTGGCGGATCACTCGCGGTTAGGAGCTGGAGACCAGCCCAGCCGACACATCGAAACCCAGTCTCCCATATGAAGACTTTTTCTGCATTTTTTAAAGTATGAATACAATGTGTTATCTTCTATATTATTAAGTGTCTCATATATAATGAGTTTTTTAAATCAGGAATTTCTTTTTCTTTAGTGTTGGGGAAAACAAAACACCCATTTGGATAGAAAAGTATAATTCCTTAGATTAGATAATGAGAAACATATAATCCAACATGATTTATTTTTGCCCTGACTACCGAGAAACTCAGATGTTTTGTTCTCATTTACAACTTTTAGCCTAGCCAAAGCTGCTCTCTCCTCTTATTCTAAGTATAAAAGTTGAATTTTTAAAAATGTTTAGATTTTAGCCAACTTGACTTTATTTGAATCCTGACAATTAAATAAAATCATTTTTGTAATACAACTTTAATTCTTTTTTACAAAAAGATAAACAATATACTTGAAGGAAATAAGCCTATTAAAAGAATATGTGAGGGTTACTTCTTGTGCTTGTGTTTCCACTCGAAAACTTAAGACTCAGCGATGTTTAGTTCCCCATTTTAACAATTTCATGTATTTTTCTTGATTTAAAATAAATTGATTGCTCAGATGTGAATCTAAATAACTAAGCCTAATTCATGTAGTGGACCTTAAAAAAAATAAGAAGAAAACACCCTGTCAGAGATTCTCCAGATGGTTTTGTTTCTGACGATAAATAAAATAAATGACTCGTGCATAAATATATATTCTGCTTGGGTATAAGCAAAATCACATAGGAAGAAAACTTATGATAATTAAAAAGGTGTGTATTAATTTTTAAAATGACTAGGATGCAAAAGTCACCATTGAAAGCATCTTTTTTTTTTTTTTTTTTTTTTTTTTTTTGAGACAGAGTCTAGCTTTGTCACCCAGGCTAGAGTGCAGTGGTATAATCTCAGCTCACTGCAACCTCCGTCTTCTGGGTTCAAGTGATTCTCCTGCCTCACACTCCCAAGTAGCTGGGATTACAGATGCACACCACCACGCCTGGCTAATTTTTGTATTTTTAGCAGAGAGGGGGTTTCACCATGTTAGCCAGGCTAGTCTTGAACTCCTGACCTCAGGTGATCTGCCTGGAATGCATCTCATTTCTAATCTACCAGTTTGCAAACCAAAAAGCAGTGATAAAGGACATCACATATTTCTTGGCTTTATGGAGCAATCTTTGTTCTGACCCTCTTCCAAGAGTTCAAGGACAGGTTTTAATTCTGTAACAGTTGGTCTAAGCTCCTGCCAAGAATCGTTTCCCAATTCCTCTCCATCTTTATTTCTGGTCTTATATCAAGAATGACTTTTATTAGAATTTTAGAAAACACTGGATATAGACCACTGGGCTATGTGATCTTCCAACCTGATCCTCTATCTCCCCTTTCAGAGGCCACTTCCATCTTGAACTTCTTAGCTGTGATTTTCACTGGTTTCTCTTGACAGAAGTTCCCAATGTCAACAGTTCTGGGTGGTAGATTTTGGTAACTTCTCTGGTTTACCATGGCTTTCTTTGATGAGGACTCTTGCAGGTGATAGTTCTAATAATGACCAATCTTTCAACAGTGTTCCTCACTTTAGTACAAATCTACCATGACCTTACATCTTAACTGAGGTCTGTTTGTGCAAGTACAGACCAATACAGGAAAACCCAAACATTATTACTCGGCTCATTGCAAAAACTCCAGACCTCTACCTTTTTGCTCATAAGCTTTTTGATCCCCTTCATCTTATTCCCGGATTCCTGCTTGATTTTTGGATGCATAACTGATGTGTTTTTTGTTTGTTTTTTCTGATTTTGACCTCAGCACATTTCCTTAGATATATACTATAGACTAAGCTCTCTGGGTACTTCCAATTCCTATAGCTAAATAGTAACGATCTTGTGTAGTACCCCATAAGCCTGTCCCACTCTCCCTTTAACTCCATTATGAGGCGCTACAGTTCTTTCAAGGATCATATTCAAAGCCTCTTATGAATGCTAATGTCCAGTCCTTTAAGGAGGCTAGCCCTAGTAAAGGTAGAGAGGAGATACTCAGAGCTGCCGCACAGACGTCTGCTTAGACACAAAGCAGAAATCCAATTCAGATATAAAGGAAACTTGACCAAACACTCAAATTCTCTTTCATTTTTCTTGCTTACACAGGGCACTCATCCAAATTGGATCACAGGAGCACCCTTAGCTATTTTTTGGTTCCCCCAGCTGGATAAATTAACTGATCTCTAATGGTCAAATAGGATACCGCTTATAAGATTGATTTTAAATATTTTACTTAGGTGTTCCTACCACAGTGGCCTGCTTTCAATTCCCCATGTACACCAGATTCAATTCCTCATATACACCAGATTCAATTCCTCATATACGCCAGATACAATCGCTTACTAGGAATTACACAATCTGGCTTCTATTCACTTCTCCATACTCATCCTTTGCCATTTCCCTTCTCACCCCAGCCACAGTGATGTTCTTTTAGTTTTTCAAATGTTCTCACTGGCATCTAGGAATTCATAGCTGCATTTGCTTTCAACTGACCTTTTATAGCCCCAGTTCTTATTCATCCTTAGGTCTTACCTCCCTTAACAACACCTCCTTAGCCCAAGTTTGAAATGTATAGTCCAACTGTATGTATACATGGTGTGGGGCTGTAGAGTATCATTATTTAACAAGAATTAAAATAACATTTGTTTAGCATTTTCAAAATGTTATCTGTTACACCTGGTTACTTGATAGTCTCTGTCATTAGACTGCAAGTTTTGTGAGGTCACAGGCTGTGTCAACATGGAAAATGGTCAATACGTATTTGTTAAATGAATGAATAATCAAACTATAATTTTCCAATAAATCCCTCTAATGAAGTGTCTTACTTCTACTTAGATTGGCTACACTATGGGAATATTTATGTTCTTTTGTGAACATGAAAAGCTTACCCTGCTGACCTTGTTTGACCTCACCTCCCTATATCAGTGTTATAGCTAGGCTTTGTTTTGACAGTGAGAAGTAAAATGTGGTGGCCTTGGTTTTGAAGTAAAATAATATCCCGAAATAAGAAAAAAAGCTCAGACAGCAGCTACACCACCATAATCACAGACTGAGCCTGTAGGCTTCGATTGAAAGATACTTGAAAAGCCATTCCGTTCTGTATCCTTTAAGTATGAAAACATTGATTTTGACAGTTTGTAGTTCAAAACACAGAAACCTCAAAGTTGGCAGAGAATATTATCTAGACGGCAATGTCTTCTAGATAGGAATGAATTATCATCTCATTCCCACAAAATATCCTATCAGTCACTTTTGTTATGATTCTACCACACATTTGAAATTGAGAGGATTTTAATAAACAGTCCAACTTTTCCTCTTAACTTTAAAACAATGTTTTTGAGAGTCAGTGGAAATGACAATAAAGATTTGAATTTGTTTTCCTCTGGCCAACGCCAAACCCATTTTTGCAAAATCACCAACTGTGGTATGCTCTGCTATTTTCCCCCCCACAGAAAAGTGTTTATGTAGCTAACCAAAATAGAAACAATCCCTGTAGTCAGTTCCCTTGGAAATGAAGAAAACATTGGCTCTTCCTTCAGAAAGAGGATGTTGGTCCATGGGAACAAGTACCAGCAGTGAGTCCTGACCAAAATACAGGGAGCACTGAGGTTTTTTTAAAAAATCAGATATTTGTATCAGAACAGGATTCAGCTACTTCAGAAGGTTTAATACCTGTTGAGAAGAAATACATTTAAGTCTTGAGTTCATCACATCTAATTAATAGGTTCAGTTAATCAAATTTTTGAAGATGTACCATTTTACCCCTAAATCTTTTAGCAATGAAAAAAATAATCATTTTAACCTCTAACTTCAAAAATCTAGAACTTTCAAATAGTTTTATTATTAATGCAGGCAACTGCCCAAGCAAATACATTAATCTTATTCAACATCTTCAAATCCCCAAATATTGTCCTGAGACCTGAGATCAGAACATTCAAACCACAGATCCTACAATTCTCAGATTCGTTCTAAGGTCCTGGAGCATGGCTAACTCAAGAGCCAGTATAGTGAAATGGAGCAAAGGGATGGTTCAGTGAACAGTGAGACCAGCCCACTGGGAATCAGATATAGAAACAACTGTTAATGATGAGAAAGAAGAAAATATGGCCAATTCTAGACTTGAGTTGAGCCATAGACTATCTTAGGACACTAACCCAAGGAGAGATGTCTGAGGCAGATAACTCATTAGCATTCTTGAGTTGAGAGCAACTTGACCAAAAAGGGCCAGCCACAGGCAGGAAACGTTCTGCTTATTGCTCTGAGCAAGATGGTCTTCTTTTTACCTGTTGCACATCCATCATGTGTGCTATCTAGTGACAAAGCTGTCTTTTTATGCATCTTGAGGCCAACATCTGTGCCTTATAATAATCTATACTACCATGTAACAATGCCTGGCACAGAATAATATGCAAAATTTTTTTAAATGGATGAATAAATGAATGTCTATAACACTCAAGTTACAATACTTGAGCTTCAATGGAACAAATCACTGAAAAGTATACCTTTGGCATCATTCAAACTGTATATTTAGATTATATACAATATACAATTTGTTTCTTAATTAATGCCTTTGAATTCACAACTTTAAGGAAAACAGTAAGTCACCAACAGAAAAATGTGAGACCATGTCTTCTTATTTGGAGTATGCTGGTATTTAAATGGAACAATACTCAGCATTTTAAAACACACAGTTTGGAACTATTTCTGCTCTCTCATGTTTGCTTATCTTCATCCTTGTCACCAGCACGGTCACACCCTGTTTTTATTCTACAGCATTAGTTCACCATTAAGCAAAATGTAGTGCTTCCTCTCTTTGGCAATCTTCTGTTCGAGCTTCCTCCACAACTACCCCCATCATGCTCATTAAAGCCACCTTTCACCATCACTGTTCAACAAAACATCTATTAGCAATAAGAACAATATTCATTGGCCTTTATTATCTCTGGAACATGACAGACATATTAGATTAACTAATCTTAAAATAATATTTTACAGATAATAAAGCTAAGAGTTTAGAAAACTTACATAAATTGTCTATGATCACATGGATGTCAAAGCTGCTGTCCTTAAAATATAAATGGAACTCAAAAGAGGGGTTAATGTGGGAGTAGTAAGTTTGGCATTGGCAGGTGACAACACATTGGTAATTGTTGAAGCTATGGAAATGCATGAAATAACTAATTTAGGGAGACAGCACTGAATAAGAATAAAGGATGCCAATGTTTACAGCAGCACAATCCACAATTGCAAAGAAAAAAAATTGAGCAATAGCATTGATTTTACAAAGAGGTCAGCAAAAGTGAGGATTGAAAAAGAGATTCTGGATTTGTCAATTATAAAGTTACTGGTAATTCTAACAAGGTCATTTTCTAAGAAGTTGTGGAGATAGAAGTCAATTTGAATAAAAAGATCATGAAGATAAGAGAGCAAATATAGACAAACGTTATACAAATTTTGGTTTCAAAGGGAAGAAGAGACAAAGCAGTAATTTGAGGTAAAGGCAGAATCAAGGGAAGATTCTTTTAGTCTTTTTTGGCTTGTTTTTAAGGGGGAGGAGACAACATATAAAATATGAATATGAAGCCACAGATAATTGACTGAACAAAGGCCTAAAGCGGGAGGGGAAGGATTAGCTTCGGGACATGAGGTGGGAGGAGGTAGTGGTGGGTGACATTATAAATACTGGAAGGATAGAGAAGGGAAATAATGGGCTTTATTTTATCCATGACTTCAGAGGTAACATCATACAGTTAAAATGAGAAAATGAATAGGATAAAGAGTTACAGGAAAATTGAAAACATTTGGGACTATCTTAGCATAGAAAAAGAAAAGAAACTAAAAATAAATAAAGGACTGCCTGGAAGAAACAAGAGCCCTGATGGAGAATGGGAATCACCATAAATATCTCAATTTTCCCTACAGAACCCAAGGTTGGCAAGTTACCTGTCTTAAAATCATTATTTCTAGTAAGAGGATTTGAAGATGGAAGCCAGATTGGCCAGGTCGGGAGGTTCCACTCTGTGAAATCAGCCGCATTCAAGACACAGTAAGGGTTTAAAAGCCAGATGCAGTGCTCAAGTGGTACGACAAAGTAAACACCTAACTTTATCTTTGCCTTCTCTACCTCCATCTCTTAGTCATTCCCAGAGTATGGTTATCCTTAACTTTCCTTTCTTTCTTCTTACCTATTTTTCCCCAAACTCTACCCAAGTTGTGCCAGTCATAAAAATTACAGCAGAGAAATGCATGTGTATTGTTTACAAATCTATCACATGGTTGGTGAATATTTTTATTTTATGTTGTCTCAAGTCAATGTGGAGGATAGAAAGCCAGTCACAAGACTGAGCAATCATTCCTAAGACCTGCCAAGCAAAGAATCCTGTTGCAGAAATGTTGATGATGTGGGAGCACTTCGTGGTTTAACTGGGTTGCTAATCATAACATTGCAACTTTGAAGATTTTCTTTGGACTTGTAATTCCACATGTATTAATAGCACTCCCATGTCTACAATATGAGTTTAAAATCATTTTAAATTAACTTGCATCTATGTAGTAAAAAATTATATTTAAGTATCCCCCAACCCCAACACACACACATTCACCTTTAAAAATTATCAACTTCTCGCTTAGTGTTTTATTATAACTTTATTTTAGTTTTATCTTTTGAAGTATAAATTCACTTTGTTCCTAAGAAATTCCTGAAAATAAAAACTTATTTCAAAAGTGTCAATCTATAATGCTTTGTTTTGTTTTAGATCAGAGGTTTCATTTTAAAAGAAGTAATTTTCAAAAGCCATGAAAGTTCCTGCCTCATAGCCAAGTTAAAATAAAGAAAAACCTTTACCAGACAGCACTTTTCAAGCCATGTATGAGATAGTCTATCTACTTAAATAAATCACATCTGTTATTAAAAGACAATAATAATTTTAGTATTTACATTTTACATTAATTCTGTTAAATTATTTTTATTAATTTTTTTATTTCTTGTGATATAATTTTAATGGAATTTTACTGTAAGTTAAATAACCTTAACTTTCTCTTCTATTTCAGAGTACTTGCCTAATGATGAGCTCTCTAAATTTGCCATTTCTGGAATCTACACTAATTCTGTTAATACTTTTAGAATGGCCCGATTATAATTCTCGATAATGCTACAAACTTATTCATGCTACAAACGTAATTTGAGGACTAGCCGGACACTGTGATAGACATGATAATCCAGAAATGCACCCTACCTTTGCCCTGGAAAGCCTCTCTTCCCTCTCACAGACCCTAACCCTCTGTGTGAGGGATCCTCAACGCCTTCTCCTTCAGAACTCGGCTCAAACATCCCCTTGCCAGAAAGGAGACTCGTGCACTGCCCCCATTGAGCTGTGACAGGTGCTCCCCTCACCAGCACGTACTTTGAATTACTCTTATAAAGTCATCTTGCTGCATAATAATCTACTTTTCTGATTGCCTCCTTCACCCAAATGCAAGCTCCTCCAAGGCAGAGTGCATTTCTGGACAGCAACTGGGGATCCATGAAAAGGTCAATATGGCTGGATTTTTGGGTGCAAAGGAGAAGGGGAGGGGCTTATTCTCCCTGACTTTATAGTTAATTGAAGACTGAATTTTAATCCTAAAATTCAAGTTGCTTCCACATTGAAAAGAAAAGTTATATCTAAGAGTTTGAAGTCACAGCTCCTCTGTTTTTGAAAACAAGATGAAAATTTGTCTTTTAATCATTTTTTAACTTAGGGAAAGGAAATGTTCAAAGAACAAAATTTTAAACTGTGGCGCCCTTCTGAGGAGGAAAGTCACATACAGCAGAGGGAGCAGAGGGTCCGCAATGCGGGCCGAGCAAGAAGCAGGGGAGCTTCAGGACTGTGAGTGAGTTCTTTCAGAGCATCAGGCTGCAGTGGCTTGACAGGGCTGTCCCAGAGATGTTTCCTAGTAATGAAGGAAAGCCTTACGAAGGGCTGTCTCCTTCCTGATTATTTTACTTTTAACCCAACACAACAAATAGAAGGCAGATTTCCCAAACACACCAAGGAAGTTGAATGGCCTGAAGAAAATCTGACATCTGCATATCAGCATGGACTAGCTCTCAAATACTTTGCATGAATAATAAATTTAAATGGCAGCTCAAGCAGGACAGGCAGATGAGAAAAACAAAAAAACGAAAACCCAAAAGCCTGGCCAGGAGATAAGTACCTGATAAAATCATTCTTTTCAAGGAATGCCAGGAACCCAGATTTGAAGGTTGACCATGTCAACCTCTTCAGTCTCTGGCTCCTCTCAAGAAAAAAATGTGATAAATAGATAAGACTAAATTATAATTAGCATTTCAGTAGTTGTTTATACAGTACTTCAAGGTCCTTAAAAGCAGTTCTTTCTAAGCCTCTTAAATGTTTAGGCATGCTATTAATCTGTGTTATAAAGATGACAACTTATTTAGCAAATGTACACAGCAGTCTAGCCAATTATGACGAACTTCAAAATAGCAGAGTCCAAACCAATAGACTTTATTGATGTGTGTTTGCCCATGCTACTAATTTAGCATTTGAAGTTAAATTTAAAAGCAAAGCGCTTAATGTGAAGCTGCATCAGTTATTAACTAACGACTTATACATTCTTACACATTAAGTACATATATACAATGCATTTTAAGATGAAAAGAAAACTTTAAATAGGCCGGGCGCAGTGGCTCAGGCCTAATCCCAACACTTTGGGAGGCCGAGGTGGGCAGATCACCTGAGGTCAGGAGTTCAAGACCAGCCTGGCCAACATGGTGAAACCCCATCTCTACTAAAAGTACAAAAATTAGCCGGGTGTGGTAGCAGACCCCTGTAATCCCAGCTACTCGGGAGGCCAAGGCAGGAGAACGCTTGAACCCAGGAGGCGGAGGTTGCAGTGAGCCGAGATCACACCATTGCACTCCAGCCTGGGGGACAAGAGCGAGACTTTGTCTCAAAAAAAAAAAAAGAAAAAGAAAAGAAAACTTTAAATAGACTATAAAGTGTGATGAACTCCCTAGTCAACTGGCAAGTGCTCTCTTTTCCAAAAGATTCAAGCAGAGGAGGATCAGTCATCAGATAGGAGGTGTCCAAGGCTCCCACTGCTTGGGAGGCAGAACTCTCTAGATCTGGGAATCGCAGCTCTAGATAGGGGCCAACTCAGGAATTACTGCGAAGCCCTTGAAATCTTCAGATACAAAATATACCTCAAGACGTTCTAATAAAAAGTTTTGGGTAGAGTTCTAGAGACAGCAGATTTAAAACATGGGTGAGGCTCTGACAAAACTTGATGATAGTGCAGATAGTACACTTTGCTGATGATTTCAAAATCTAAGCTAAAGCACTGCTCCCAAACTAAGAATTAATGTGCTGCTATAAGCCTAAACTTATAAAAATCATTGTTAAACTCTGCTTTCTAAGTAAGACCTTTAGGGGTACTTTGACTCTTTTAGTTGTTAAAGCCAGTACTAAATTGGATATTATCTCCATCCAGCGTAAATGTGTTCACAATTTTATAGATGGGAAGCATGAAGCCAGAGAGATAAGGCATTTTCCCTACATCATACAGCAAATAAATGACAGTTTGTAATATAATTCAAATATCTCCATTCAATAACTAGAAACCACAACAGTCATATAGCTAACCATTCTTGAGCATGGTTTTTAATTCTTTACATGATTTTTTGTATTTATTTTCCAATCTATAATGTAGGTACTACTGTCATTCTCATTTCACATCTGGGGAAATGAAGCACAGAGTGGCTATACAGCCTCTTCGAGGTCACACACAGCTAGTAAAAAGAGGCAGGAGTGAAATTCAGCCAGCCTATCTCCCCAGTCCATGGTCTTAACCACTATACCCTCACCCTTTATTTTTCTACCAACTTCCCCATTGTAACCGTTTGTGGGTGCTGTATCTATTAGATAACCATAAATGACCCAGGTGTAGAGCAAGTCCTCCAACAGTGCAAAGACAAAATGAAACCACTAGGGTGTCTTTTTGTCTAATTATCAATAACCAGGATCAGCCCAAAGGAGGCAAATGTACCCCCAATTCCCCAACTAGCCACAATTCTTGTCATCACTTGTGGTCTCTTGGTTCAGGGCCTCAGTGCTCTGAGAATTTCTAACTCTACCAGCATTCACATTAATTTTACTGAGGCATTCTCTCCATGTACACAGTTGTTTGTTTTATAGAAATGTAAACACATTTCACCACTCACTGTTGCTTAAATACCTTCTATGATATTCTTGCCAAATGGCCTGGAAATTTGAAACCTCCCATGGTAGCTCATTCCATGTTTGGACAACTTTAAATGTCAGAAATTTCTTCCTCACATTGAAACTAAATCTATCTGTAGCTGCCTTTTATTTTCCCTAGTTAATAACTTTTAGGTTTAATCTGATTTTTCTTATTTTGAGCATTTAATAAAAATGACAGACCTTATCTCCAGGAAAAAAAAATTTAGACATGAATAAAAACTTGTACAATCTTTGGGGAATTGCAGCGTTCTGAAGGCCTATGAATGGTCTATGGACTTTGGACTTAGAAACTCTCTTTTAATAACAGCCCTTCAAATACCATAAGGCAAGTGTGTTCCCCCCCTTTACTGATGTACTGTGTTCAAGTACTTATACCTGTCTTCTCTCTCCACGGAACTGCATCTGCTTAGATTTTGCTGCCCATTTCAGCCCATGGAAACCTTTCTAAATCAAGTTCTATGATCTAATCTATTCACTTCCCCTCCTTGGAGTTGTTTTTAGGCTTCATCAGCATGCTCTAGTCTTTTCAACACAGCCAATGGAAAGATACGGGCTGGGAAACAGCTGGAAACAAAGCACTGTAGTTGGCAACTAGCAACCTGCCTCTCAAAGAATGTCATTCAGTGTAAATAGGATGTGTCCACGACATTTTTGCAAAGATCATTTACTGCGACCAAAGTCCATGAATACACAAGGAAGTGTGCATATTTAACAAGCAGAATATAATCATACGCAGTTAACTTTATTCCCAAGAGAGACCTGCTTTTGTTCTGTTTTCTTCTAGGTTGGCTAGGTCAGGAATTGGACTAACCAACTCAGGGAGTATGAAAACATGTGAGCCACATGATTAAGAGCTTAAGTACTGATTGCAAAATTTCCTTTTATAGTCTAGCATGTGACCTTATGAAACTCACATATTTTCCCAGGTCTGAAGACCCCAAAACTTTTAGCCTTCCTACGTACATAGAATGGCTACCCAGTGGCCATTCTTTTGGCTTGAAAGATTCTCATGGTCATTAATTTAAATGCCATGTTTGGTATTAGGGGATACTTTAGTAGTTTAATTTACTTGTTTTAAAATAAACTTTTTCATGGCTTTGAGGGCAACTTTTACTTCTAGTGTTCTAGAGTTTTATGGACAAGTTCACATTCACCCTGTCCATGTACTCCATAGATTTTATAAATGAAGTCATATCCCTTTTAAAGTTTATCACTTCAAAACTAAGAGTTGTAAGGAAGCCAGCATTGAGGAGTAGAAAGAAAATTGAAAATGATCTGTCAGGGGACCCTATTCTGTTATTAACCACCCAAGAGATTGTGGACAATTAAATTATCCTTTCTGGGCCCCTTACTTCTCATATGTAAAAAAAGAGGTTGTGACTTCTTCTCTAAGGCCTCCTCCATTTTTCAAAATTCTGTCATTCTCATTTTCTTAAATTAGAAGGGTGTACTAAACCATCAGAAGTAAGACAAACAGGCCAGGTGTAGTGGCTCACCCCTGTAATCCTAGCACTTTGGGAGGCCGACGTGGGTGGATCGCTTGAGGTCAGGAGTTGGAGACCAGCCTGGCCAACATGGAGAAACCCCGTCTCTACTAAAAATACAAAAATTAACCGAGCATGGTGGTGGGCGCCTGTAACCCCACCTACTCAGGAGAATCACTTGAACCCTGGAGGCCGAGGTTGCAGTGAGCCGAGATCGTGCCCCTGCACTCCATCCTGGGAGACAGAGTGAGACTCCATCTCAAAAAAAAAAAAAACAAAAAACAAAACTAAGACAAAGAGCAACATCTGGATTCCTTTCTGTGCATTAAACTTCAAAACAAAGTATTATTTTAATATACAAGGGCTATCATACAATATAATTTCATTTTATTCATGGTACATAGTAGATCACAGGATACAATCCCTCTAACCCAGTGGTTCCTAAACTTGGTTGCAGGTTGGAAACACCTGGGGAATTTTTTAAATGGCTTTTGCCTAGATCTTACTATATTAGCCCATGTTCACACTACCATAAAGATACTACCTCAGATTGGGTAATTTATAAACAAAAGAGGTTTAATTGACTCACAGATCTGCATGGCTGGGGAGGCCTCAGGAAACTCACAATCATGGCAGAAGATGAAAGGGAAGCAGACACCTTCTAGGCATCAGGAGAAAGAACGCCAAGCAAGTAGGGGAAACCTCAACCTTTAAACCCTCAGATCTAATGAGAACTTGCACAAGAACAGCATGAGGGAAACCGCCCCCATGATCCAATCACCTCCCACCAGGTTCCTCCCTTGACACAGGGAGATTACAATTCGAGATGAGATTTGGATGGGGACAGAGAGCCAAAATCTTACCCCCAAATCGTCTGATTTAATTGGTAAAGGGTAATAAGGCCAGATAGAGCAGCAAGAGTATAAAAACTTCTGCAGGTGCAAACAATTGTTCAAATCCAGAGTCCTCAATTCTGGCTGCATACAAGAATCACTCGGTGATTTTTCACACCTGCCAATGCCCAGCCCCACCTCCAGATTCTGATTGAATTGGCCTGTGGGACCTGGGCCTTGATAGGCTTTAAAACTCTCCAGGTGGTTCTGATGTGCAGTCAGCGTTGAGAACCATTCTTCTATTCCCTACCACACAAGTTCTATCTAGTTGATCATCCTGACCTCCTACTCCATCCCACAGTGGCCACTCATTGAATGAAAGAACCTTGGACCTTATTACAAGGTACAACTCTACCTTCATTATATCAACCTGGTGCCAACTTCCTGCTTTTTCTCTAGAATCATAAGCCTTTCATCTTGTCAATTAACCAAAGCTCCCTATCCTGTGACTTGACTTGTTTTTTGATCTCTCAAAAGCTTCTTTTCAGATTGCAACCCCGCTCCTTTCTATCACCTCCTGTCTGCTTCATTCATCACTCTCTCCAGTAGTTTGAGTGCTTTTGCCCATTACTTCAAACTTCTGGATTATCCTGACCAAACAATTGTTCAAATCCAGAGTCCTCAATTCTGGCTGCATACAAGAATCACTCGGTAATTTTTCACACCTGCCAATGCCTAGCCCCACCTCCAGATTCTGATTGAATTGGCCTGTGGGACCTGGGCCTTGATAGGCTTTAAAACTCTCCAGGTGGTTCTGATGTGCAGTCAGCGTTGAGAACCATTCTTCTATTCCCTACCACACAAGTTCTATCTAGTTGATCATCCTGACCTCCTACTCCATCCCACAGTGGCCACTCATTGAATGAAAGAACCCTGGACCTTATTACAAGGTACAACTCTACCTTCATTATATCAACCTGGTGCCAACTTCCTGCTTTTTCTCTAGAATCATAAGCCTTTCATCTTGTCAATTAACCAATGCTCCCTATCCTGTGACTTGACTTGTTTTTTGATCTCTCAAAAGCTTCTTTTCAGATTGCAACCCCGCTCCTTTCTATCACCTCCTGTCTGCTTCATTCATCACTCTCTCCAGTAGTTTGAGTGCTTTTGCCCATTACTTCAAACTTCTGGATTATCCTGACCAAATTTCTCCTATGATTCCAAGCAACTACTATTAAAGAGAATCTAAAAGAGACATCAAACTGAAAAAAATCTCATTATGGCCAACAAACCAGCAAATGCTGGGCATAATATAGCAAGAGAATTAAAAACTCACACACATGCATTAGAATGATTTATAAAACTATGACACTTTCTTCCATGGAAACTTGGTTGTAGTTTTGGCCATGTGCTTTAAGAAAAATAAGGATCAACCCAGAAAAAGAACAGAGATGAGAACTGCATATTATCAAGGGAATTAAGAAGTTACCAAAAGAAGATGAAAGCAAAAGTTAGAACTTTATTATAGAAAAATGCAGGCTGAGGGTGAATCACTTGTAAATGGGGACTAAAATTATATTGTTTCAACTATGGAATACAAAGGTGAAAAAAGAATGTTCTAGGAAAAATGAAAGGTAATATCACATAGTAATTATTTTTAAAACCCTAAAGTGCTTGTACAAGGTAAAAAATAAATAGGTTTGCTGAATGCTTAGGTAACTTTGATTTTTTTTTTTTTTTTTTTTGAGATGGAGTCTCACTCTGTCGCCCAGGCTGGAGTTCAGTGGCACGATCCTGGCTCACTGCAGCCTCCACCTCCTGGGTTCAAGCTATTCTCCTGCCTCAGCCTCCCAAGTAGCTTGGGACCACAGCTGCACGCCACCACGCCCAGCTAATTTTTGTATTTTTAGTAGAGACGGGATTTCACCATGTTGGCCAGGATGGCCTTGATCTCCTGATCTTGTGATCCGTCTGCCTCGGCCTCCCAAAGTGCTGGGATTACAGGCGTGAGCCATTGCACCCAGCCAAATTTGACTATTGATTGAGGCATAGCGGAGTTTGCAGAATGTAAGAAAAAACATACTAACATGCACCCACTGTCCTGCACCCACTGTCTGGCACACCCCAGTGAGATGAACCCGGTACCTCAGTTGGAAATGCAGAAATCACCCGTCTTCTGCGTTGCTCACACTGGGAGCTGTAGACCCGAGCTGTTCCTATTCGGCCATCTTGGCTCCTCCCCCAGGGAGACCTTTAGGAGTTTTTAAAGCATCTTCATATGCATGTTCTTCTTCAAGTCTTATAGAAAAATCAGAAGTTAGTGGTGTTCTGAATAATTTGAGGCCAGTATTGTGAAGGCATCCATCATCCGCTCCCACAAAAGTGCCTTTAAGATGCTGTCTGAAAGTCATACTGTGCCAGCCAGACCTTTACTCTAGTGGTATTTCTATTCTTGTGACCAGAGGTGAATTTACCACGAAGCTAATGAAGCTTTAAGGTTTAACCTCCTTTTTTGCAAGAGGTTCTTTCCAAAGCCCTCAAGAGCCTGGCAATGGTTCCCATAGTCATATGTTTTTGTGAAGTAGCAAACATAAATTATTGTTATTTGTTGTAATTTTTTATCTTAAATATTTACTTTTGTACATACTCTGTATTGGTAATTTTGTATTATTTTTCTTAAAGATGGAATATGTACTCACTTCTGCTTATGATCCATTATTACTACATCATAGTGTCCTGCTAACCACTGAAAGACCATTAATATCCCCTCCTCCTTCTCCATCAACACTCAGCCTTTGCATTTTAGCCATTCCTTGCTCTCTCATCAGCCATCTTCCTCATTTCTGATGACGGCCTCCTCACAGAGAATGTCTTTCCAGAGAAGACACAAAGCATTAAGTAAAGCTTTCCAATGATTCTTTTACTCTCTAAGTGGTCTTTCCCTGTACCATTTCTCGTCCTTTTCCTCCATCTTAGAGAAGTTGAAGAACTGGACTTCCACATCGGAACTCCAACCTCCTCCTTGAAGGACCAGCTCTCCCCTCTCAGTCCAGTCACCCTCCCTTCTCTTGCTATGACGGAGGGAGTGGGGGCTTTCCTGCTGCCTTTGGGTACACTCAGCGTTTTCAGCTCTTATGGTCTCATTTAGCAGTTTCTCTCTTCTGATTTTCCACGTCTTTAACCAAAAGGAAAAGTACAGCAAAAACTGAAAATGCCTTTCATCCTGAGCTGTTTTGGCACAAACGTCCCAGAAGGAAGTGAGGGAAGAAGATTTGTAGCAGCTGATCCTGGACCAAGCTTGGGAGCATCTAGTGCTTTCCCTCGCTGTAGATGTTGCCAAAATAGACAGTGAGAAACATAAAAAGGAGAACAACGACAACATGATAGTTTTGTGTCCTCCCCCCCGCCCCGCACAAAGTGTGGTTTACGCACACCTGGTTCTGAAGTCAGCCTGAGTTAGATAGAAAGGGCAGTCTGGGGATGCGCGTCCCCGAGGAGGGTTTCTTTACACACCCCTGCATGCCATAGAACCGGGTCAGAATCACTGCTTAGCACTGATTCCAAAGTTCAGCCATGAAGATTTGACTGTGTTCACACCACACTACCCACCCAACACAGAAAAGGGGTAATTTTTATTTAGCAAAGATTTCATAACACAGGCTTAAGCACAAAGAGCTGTAGTACTTAGAAGTTTGTCTAGAAGATGTATTATGTAGATTATCTCAGAATATTTTCGTTATCATGGTTTATTCTGCATTAACTGACACTTAATACTAACTAGTGGTTCTGCAAAATGTTTAAAATATGTTATAATGCTATAATCTCTTTTCTTCCCAGCAAAAACTTCTGTTTAAATCAGATTAAATAAAGATTTTAATAAAAAGACATTTAAATAAGAGTTCAGGGAGGGATTAGCATTGTGGTTGAACAGAAACACACAGTCTGCCAAGAGAAAAAAAACAGTTGAAGGGGTTTGAACTTTGCCCTAGATTTCAGTCTATGAATTTGCAGTACTTTAATGTGGCTTATTTTGTTCAACCTAAAAAAATCCACAATGTTTATAACAGTCCAAGAGAGTGAAGTTTTTGTTGCTAAATATTTAGTACAATAAAATATTAATGCTGTGCTAAAGTTATATGTTTTCACTTATTCAAGAAAAAACTGCTGATTTCCTGGGTGCAAGAGATTTAGTAATTAAAATAAATTAAATTACAAGAAAATGCATAACCCTAGATATTTTTTCACATGCCATTTGATAGTTCTCCAGTACTAATTTGAGTACTGCTGTGCGGGGGATTTAGAAAGAGCATACAAATAGTAACCAAAGCCTGAAAATTCCTGACAATTTTTACATTCTTAACATAGAATCATTTTTGTTAAGTGCATGTATCTTGATTTTTGCTCACTCATCATTATCACCCTGGCCACTTAACTTTCAATATTAATAAGGTGCACATTCACTGAAAATGCTGAAACACAATGATATGAGATAGTCATGCAATCTCTTGCTTGGAATTACCTAACAAAGAAAGCTCAATGACTAATTCAGAATTTAGTCTATTACTAACATTGGCTATTTTCACTCTATTCTTTACCTGAGTTCTACAAGGCTACCTTGCCTGTAACATGAGAAAACAATTGGCCACACAAAAATACAGGTCATATTTCCTATTATATTAGACTAAGGCTTACAGCATAGCATATGCATGTCTGTAAAAGACAGCCAAGATATACAAGCTGAAAACAATAACCAACATGACGACACTTTCCTAAAAGGATTGGACTAGTTCCTTAGAGTTTATAACAATGGAAATGAACTCACATTTATCAGTCATCAATGCCACTTAAGGCATATACACACTGAAAGGGCATTGTGGCCCAAACATCATGGAACACACAGCACAAAAAGCTGGGCAGACCCACCTCCTTTATAGCAATAGCCACAGCAATCATCTTTCGAATCTCAGAGAAATATACCCGTACACCAGTACTCAGGTTAGTAAATATTTGTTACAAAGGGTTGAAAACAGTTTGATATATTCTCGTGTCTCCTTTTTGCCCACTGTACCTTGCTGCCCTTTTACTTCTCTTACTTCTGTGCTTGGCACATAGTTGGGTTTTATGTATGGTAAGCATGCTAGGAAGAAAAGTGAATAATTTGGGATACAATGTAGCTAGGTTTAATTCTTAAAAATTAGAATTTTTAAGGATATTTGAATTGCGAGAATTATCCAGAGGGGAACTCTAAAAGATGACCTATTTTTAGTGCAATTCAAAAAGGTATCATTAATTAATTGATTCATTAATTCATTCAACAAATATTTATTGGCTATCTTTTGTATACAAGGCATTATGCTATGCTCCTATGACTCAGTGATCAAGGGGACTGCTATGGTTTGAATGTCTCTTCCGAAATTCATTTTGAAATTTAATTGCCATTGTGATGGTATTAAAAGATAGGACCTTTAAGAGGTGATTAGATCAGGAGTGCCCTGCCCTCATGAATGGATGGATTAATGCCATTATCATGAGAGTGGGTTACTTATTGCGGGATTGGGTTCCTATAAAATAATGAAGTTTGGCTCCCATCCTCTCTGTCTCACAAGCCTGCTTGCTTTTCTACCTTCCACCATGGGATGATATAATACGAAGGCCCTGGCCAGATGCTAGCACCATGCTCTTGGTCTTCCTAGCCTGCATAAATAATAAATAAATAAATTTCTGTTATAAGTTACCCAGTCTCAGATATTCTGTTATAGTGGCAGAAAACAGTTTAAGTCAAGGACAAATCTGGACACTGATCTCACCGAATTTACATTCTAGTGGGGAAAATAGTTTTTTTTTTTAAAAAAGAGCACATAAATAATGACATAATTGTAACTGTGATCAGTGCTAAGATGGAAAACAACATTGGAGAAATAAAAAGGTGAGTACTCAATCATGCAGGACCTTGTAAGCCATATCAAGAATTTCTTTTGTATCCTAAGAGAAATGGAAAATATTTTAGGATTTAAATCAGGTATATAATTTTTTTTTTTTTTTTTTTTTTGAGACGGAGCCTTGCTCTGTCTCCCAACCTGGAGTGCAGTGGCACGATCTCAGCTCACTGCAACCTCTGCCTCCCAGGTTCAAGTGATTCTCCTGCCTCAGCCTCCTGAATAGCTGGGATTACAGGCACCCACCACCATGCCCGGCTGATTTTTCATTTTTAAAGACTAGTGGTCTACACGTAGAAAAAAATTGAGAGGATGAGCAAAGCAAGATGAAGGCACGAGTGTGGGTGAAAGTAAAGGTCCAGTTGGGAGGCTATTGCTATAGATCATGAAGGAGATGGTGGCAACTGAGCCAGAAGCATAGCAATGAATATATGAAGAAGTAGACAGTTGCAAGGTTCATCTACAAGGTAATGCCTTGACAGGTATTTTAAAAGAGACAAGAGTCAAGGGCAACATTAGCATTTCTGTTATGAGCAATTGGGAGAATGGGGGATGGGGAAACTGAGACTATACAAATGAAGAGTAGATTTCAGGGATTAAAAAATGAGTTCAAATCCAGACATGTTAAAATTGAGATGTATGAAAGGTGTCCAAGAGTAAGTAACATTTACTTAGTAACACTTACTAAGCAAATATTGTAGGTATGTCTTTGGAGCTCAGAAATGTCTGTGTTTAATATTGGTGTATATTATGTATATATCAATCTCCAAGTCATTGGTGTATACATAACATTTTTTATAAGCTGTGGGAGTGGAGGAGACATCATAGGAAAAGAATGTAGGATTAGAAAGAAACAAGGGTCCAAGACTGGTCTTTGAAGAACTCCAATTTCTAAATAGAGAAGGTGGCACTCCCAAAGTAGAATGAGAAGGGTTGGCCAGATGGGGTAGCAGGAACACTCGATTTTTGTGTTAGAGTAAGTTGTGTGTTACAGATGCCATGGAAAGAAAGACTATTAAATGGGGAGAATGACCACTCAGGGAAAATCAAGTATGGGGAAGATTGGTAATACATATTGGATTTTGTAATACGGATACCATTGAGATCTTAGCCAGAACAATTTGAGTAGTGTGGTGAATTGGGGGAGACTTAGCTATGAAAGGGAAGTGAAGGCATTGGGGAAATGTGCACAGACAACTCTTTCTAGAAGTCTGATCATGGGTAAGATCTTGAGGTTCTATCCTGGGTTATGTAGCCTGCATTTCTCCATTTGTAAAATGAGGATGTGAATATAACAATACTCAGAAAATAACTTGAGAAAAACAAGGGTAAATCCCTGTGCTTGGCATCATTCTGATCAATTAAGTTCAAATAAGATTTACTGTGCATGTGCTAGATTCCAGGATAAAAAGATAACCAGGATGAGGTACATTCTTGCCAAGAGCTTATGATTTAATGAGGGAGACAGAATAAAATATGTGCATTTAAGAAAATGTGAAGATGAAAGTACATTTGAAGATGAAAGTACACACAATGTATTATGAGAACAAGGAAGAGAACATTTCTCAACCAGGGAATTTGAGAAGCTTTCTAGAGAAAAAGACACATGAACTAAGTTATGAAAGAAAAAAATAGGAATTACTCAGGTGGTGAGAGGAAGCAAAGATACACCCCAGAGGGAAATTACGAACACAAGTAAAGGCCCAGAGACATAAAACACAATTAAAATTCTTCGTACACCCTGCCCATGTACAGGGAATCTACAAACACATCAGTCACTAGAATATATAGTTGCAGTATGAGAGTTAAGTCTGGAGAGGCAAGCTCATGGATCATTTGTGTGCCATGTTAGGAGGATTTGACTTTATACTCAAGTAACTGGGTTCAAATCCAAGATCAACAACCTGTTAGTGCTGTCATTTTGGGTGAGTTACTTAAACTTCCTGAGCTTCAATTTCCTCAGTGAGAGTGTTTATTTTCAATTTCTTTAAATGAAAACTTAAATAATACCTACATCCTAGCAAAAATGTCATTAACTCTCAATTAAGGTTAAAAATTGTTATTAGAGAAGGACGTAGCCTTAGACAATTTCATCCAATCTATTTATTCTGCATATAAGGAAATTGAGTGCTAGGGAGATTGATAACTTATCCAAGTTAATGCCTTGAAGAAGCAGTAGAATCTAGAGCAAATCTAAGTTCTGTTATCTGTTGCTATGACACTACTGTATATTTCTTTCTTCCAGAAGTTAAAAGCTAAAGCAACAACAGGTGAAAATGCAGGCAGAGGACAGGTTGTCCAATGTCAAAGAGCCAGTAGAAATGCAATTTTCTGATGTTGAGCCACAAACTGAAAGGGAAAATTAAGACAGGGACAAGAGGCCGGGTGCAAAGGCTCACATCTCTAATCCCAACACTCTGGGAGGCTGAGGCAGGAGAATTGCTTGACCCCAGGAGTTCAAGACCAGCCTGGGCAACATAGTGAGACCCTGTCTCTACAGAAAAAAATTAGCCAGGAGTGGTGGTCTGCATCTGTAGTCCCAGCTACTTGGGAGACAGAGGTGGCAGGATTGCTTGATCCTGGGAAGTCAAGGCTGCGATGAGCTGTGATCGCACCATTGCACCCCAGCCTGGGTGACAGAGTGAGATCTTGTCTCAAAAAACAAACAAACAAAAAAACAGGGACAAGAGGTGAGACACGGTAGCTAGCTACCCTAGTGTAACTTACATATATATGTGTGTGTGTGTGTGTTTGTGTGTGTGTGTGTATGTATATATTACACTAGGAAGGAAAATATATCTGGACATCTATATCCAGGTATCCAGATATTTTATATATATAGCAAGAAGCGTGGTTTTGACAGAAGCCAGGCCAAGCTCATAATATTTCTGTTCATCCATTTACTAGTTATGTTACTTGAATCAACTATTTTCTGTATCTGTAAAATCTGAAACTGATGCCTTACTGATTTCTAAAGAAGCCCAAATAAGTTAGCATGTATGAACATGCTTAACCATTACCCAATACACAGGAGACACCTAAACATTTTTTAAAATTCTTTCTAACAAGAATACTAGGCAGACCACCACAGACACAAATTGAGTATACTTAATAATATGTATACCCAGACAATTTATTCTTAAGACACCACAGAGAATCTGGAAGTGGGCAGTAGGCTATTTTATAGACCATTTTCTATCTTCCAGATTCTAGACTGACATGGCAATTCCTGGACAGCTGATGTCATGCTAGTCATATGCTCAGAGACCAAAGATCAGAGTCTGTACTGCCCTTGGTGGTACCTTTAGCTAACAAGAAAGGGACATGTGATGGGTTAGTGAGGCAGGTGTGGCACCTATCATAGAAGTAAATACAACCAAAGGTAAGAAAAGTTGAAACTGGGTAAAGTAGAGAAGGAAGCAGTCCACCAATGCTCATCATGTCAAACACAATAAGTGCTTTGGCTGGGCAGACATAAAATGCTTTCTCTGTAATTATTAGCAGCTGTTGCCTGAGAATTATTTTGAGCTTACTCCAATATAAAAAGTAAGACAGGACGAGTAAGCACTTTTCTTTAACTGCATGACCTTTAAGGAAGAAAGCAGAAAGCATAGAGATTTGCTTGAGGCAGCCATAGGAACTATCTCTGTAACCTTCACATGACTTGGTACAGTCCAACTCCCCAACGAAGAAAGCAGGGATCTTGACAGAACAAACTTTCAGCAGAGTGTACATGAAGATTTGAATCGTGTTTCATTGCTGCTTCTTTCCTTTGCTGAAGTCCGCTAACTTCTCTGTCATGGGCATTTGCTAACACATCTCTTGTTGGAACAGCAAAGCAAAAAACAAAGGCAGACAAGCTCGCCACATCCTTTTAATCTTTAGCCTTACAAATGTTTTGATTTATCAAATTCATACCACCTGATACCTCTCTTTGCCTAAGATTAGACAACTAATTAAGTGTCTAGAGTGAGGGCAAGAGAGAAGTAGCGGAATATAAATACCAATTGGGAGCTTTAGCTCCTGGGTAGGTGGTGGTGAAATTAGCAGAAGTAGAAATATGGAAGGACATAACGGGGAAGATTCATTTGAATGCCCCATAGAACACTGAGTTTGTGCTGTCCATAAGTACTTAGATATACATATGGATCATCAGCCGAAATAGAGAAGTAACTGAACAAGATCAATATAAACCTATAATACAATGCTAGGAAGGCACCAAAAAATTGTGTGTAAACTTCTCTGTCTCTAGAAGTCAGATTTGCTTAGGAATTCAAGTAGGAACTGTAGTGGTTTGGAAAGCATGTTTCTATCTTACCAAAGGAGGAACAGAAGATGACCGACCACAAAATTTGAAGAAGATAAACTGATTAACCTGGGGGATAAGAGAGATTTTCTAAGCCAAAAGATTGAGATCTTCACAGACAGGTAGAAAGATTAAAATGCCATCTTGAAGACCAGAAGAGATTGATATGACAGGGAAAGGACACCCCCACCTTCACCTGCCCTCTTCAGGGGCTTAGAAAAGGGGAAGATGGGTCAGTTGCTACCAAGTAAGAAATTGTGACCTCTTGTAACAAAGGAGAAGACAGCTGAGAGAACAGAAAACTATTGAGAAGCATTTTTAAAGCCACAAATAGAAATGAAAAATTGATTGGGTAAGCTTAAATATTGAGAGAAGTCTACAAAGTGATTACAGAGTATCTGGACTGATATGGTGGGGGAAGATGAGGAAGAGCAGCCTCAAAGCCTTAGAGCATATTGGGTAACTAAGCACAAACAATGAATAAGCTGAGACTCTAGGCAAATATGAAGTGGAAAAAATATATTTAGAATAAAGTGTGACATGATTGATCAGGAATTCCTAGAGCAGTACCAAGAGACAGAAAAGAGCTGAGTCACTACTAAGAGAGAGAATTGACTCTCAACCTTTGGACACTGAGAGAGCCATTAAATAACTCAGTTCCCCAAGTGTGTTTCATTCCCCATGAGGCCCACATATAGAACTACTCCTGTGCTTCCACGAGATTTCTATTGCCTTTCTTCTACAAATATCTTTACACTAAATCCCTCAGTACTTTACAGAGTCTGACATAAGTTGTCCCTTTTTCTGGCAGCCAAAATTGCCTAACATGCTAAGAAGTGAACTTCATCCTTCTTACAGTGTAGTGGCCAAAAATGGATAAAATCCTACAGATTTATGCTACCCAGTGAGGAGTAAAAAGAGATTATTACCTTCTCCACTGTGGACATTATCCCCTTTATCTTTTTATTGGCAGCCTCATCAGTTTGCTGCTTATACTGACCTCTGTGCCAAGAATCCTCAATTCTTTCATTACTTATGTATTCATTCAACATATATTTATTGGGCTCCTTGTATGTGCTAGGCACTGTTCAAGGCACTGAAGATGCAAAAGTAAGCTACACTGTCCCTGCCCTCATGGAGTTTAGCATCTAGTGGTGGAGACAGACATTGAACAAGTATCACACTCATGGAAGCTGATTGATTACACACAAGTGAGGAGATGGCCCCAGAACCACTCATGCTCACCATGAGATTGTCTGCCATTGTCCTCCACCCCTCCACTGGCAGGAAAACAGAGGAGCTTTAGAGCTCCCTCCCAGGGGAGACTCACTGTCTCTACCACTATCTCTGCTTTATCTTCACTTACTTCAGTCAGCACAAAAAACTCAGGCCTCTCAGGAGATCCCACAAACCCAAACCCCAATATCCGTAAGGCTGTGACTTCAGCTCCCACCCCATCTCCAACTCCTCCAACCCTTCTGCTGTACCCTGGAGAGTGCTCAGTGCATCATCACTACCCAACATCCTCAAAATGTCCATGAATTTTCCTGTCTCTTAGGGCTCCAACTAAAAGCCGCCTCTTCCCTGAGTTCCCTGCTTCCTCTCCAGCCCTCTCAGGTTGTGACTGTTACAGGTCTCTAGGCCTGGAGGTGGGAAATGTGTCCTCCTTGCTCCTCCTCTAAATCGTTTTCCATCTCTCCTCCTAACCCCTAAACACACACACACACACACACACACACACACACACTCACACACATACACAGCTTCGAATCTCATGTCCTCAGACAACACTATCCATTATCTTCCCTATAGGAGTCATTTACTCATCTGCCCTTTCCTCCTCCTTAAACTTCTCCCAACACCTTTACCCCACCCCTCTCCTGCTACTCCTAACTAATGACCCAACTCCCCTTTTCAATGATAAAACAGGAGAAATCCGAAGAGAACTTAAACAAGTTCTTCACATCTACCTGCCTAATTATATCTGAGTCATGTACTCTCCATTTTTGTCACTACTGATGAATTATTTGTACTCTTAAAGTTACTTAAGTGTCTACTCAAGGGCTTTGCTTTAGCAACTCTTCCATTTCTTGTTCACACAGGGGGATGTTTCCCAATAGCTTATAAAGATAAACACATTACACTACATATACTGTATATACTCTGGAATATATATATAATAGTGTGTATATATATACTGTATATACACTGTATATATTCTGGAAACCTAGCTCTCCACTTAAAAATTAGGTTGACTTTAGCGAGCTTTGTTATGTGTCTAATTTTCAATTTCCTCATCTATCCAATGTGAAAATTAATGCCAATTTCATAAAGTTGTTGAGTAGGTTAAATGACTTACCATATGCAAAGTACTTTATACAAAAAAAGCATTCAATAAATGTTAGCTCCAAATTTCCTCAACACTGCGGGTTAAGCACAGGTAAACAATGGAGAAATGAAAACATTACTTTGTTCAAATGAACTGCACTCAAGCTATTCTGATAATACACTGTACAAACTTCTCGTTATCTTTCACTTCCAGCTCTTGTCTTCACAAACCTATTATTTTGACTCTACCATTCACTACAGCCAAGACAAGACACCAAAATGGTATCTATTTTTAAACACTTACTAAAGGATGCAGAAAGGAAAATCCATTTCTAATGATTTTATGCCTAATCTGTGATACTTGGTAGATGAAAAATTGGTCTCCTTCTTCAACTGTAACTGTTCTTAGAAGTCACTTAATTTAAAAATATATATTAATCAATATAACATATACACATGGTAACAAAGCAAATAGCACATATGATAAAAAGCAAAAATAGCACCCACATCTTTCTCTTCTTACCCCCAATATCACATCCTAGAAGCAAACTCTTCCAATTCTTTCTGCTTGTAGTTTTAGTGGTTACCTCCCTAATTCCAGATACTATGATTTTATCTCTGTTTTGATTTATCCACTTTAGATAGTATCTAATTAATCCCATACATGAGAGCTTGAAATTCAGGTCACTTACTCATCTCTATTCTTTTCAATATATATTATTAGTATTAATAATTCTATCAGTTATCTTTATATCTTTAAATAATATATTTAAACCTCTATTTCTTACCCCATCAGCTCTTGCAGTATCTCTTGCAACTAACTTATTAAAGGCATAATTTAATGTAAGCTTCAAAAGGGTAAGAAGTTTTGTCTGTCTTTTCCCCCTTTCTCTGTATCTCAAGTACCTAAAACAACATCTGCACCCAGTAGATTCTCAGCAAATATTTGTCAAGTGAATGAATGAATGACTGCATTAATGGTATCAGTGTATTGGCATCCTTACCCTTCCTTCTACATGTTCTATTTTTCCTCCTATCCATTATACCTTTGGGTTTTTTTTTACCATGTAAATTTATTAATATTTGCATTCAGTCCTGCAAGCACAGAAAAGCCTTCTATGCTTTATCCATAGGTGACTAGGACTAGAAGTCTTTGCTTTTCCCAAATATTGTTCAGTTTTAGAGAAGAGCCACCTGATCTTTTGCCTGCATGTTGGTTTGGGGAAGAAGGACTGAGGTACCTACTGGTTGCAGCAGCTTCATTACAGACTTCAAACAAATCCCCTGATTTCAACTTCAGTTCTTATTCCCTTGCTATGGACTCAGGCCAGAGACTTTCTGGGATTTTGCAGAAGAGATTGACTTATATCTCCTTGTAGCTTATCGTCTATAAAACGATGAATTTCTCAGCCTATTTCATTCACCAAAATATTCCCATTCATTTTCAATCTCCCAAAATTTATTAAAATAATTTGTCTGTTGGTTTATCCACAATTTCATTGTCTACAATGTAATTAGTTTACTTCTCTTTGTGCATCTCTACTTTTTTCTTAGTAAATGTTAAAATGAAGACTTGTACCTTGTCTGACATCTTAAACTAGAAGCATTAGAAGTAATTTTTAAAGTGTTCTATTTAATTTGTGTGTATGTGAAAGAATTATGGGATACAGATGATTTGTTACAGACAACTTCTTGCCTTTCTTGCTCTGACCCTGACTTCTCACATGAACTATAATATACGGTTGATCTTTGAACAACAAAGCTTTGAACTGTGTAGGTCCACTTACACATGGATTTTTTCAGTAAAAGTTACACCAAGTATGCCTTACTCTCTTGCTTCCCCTTCCACCTCTTCACCTCTTCTGCCTCTGCCACCCTAAGACAGCAAGATCGACCTCTTCTCTTCCTCCTTCTCCTCAGCCTAGTCAATGTGAAAATGACAAGGATGAAAACCTTTATAATGATCCACCTAATAAATGGTAAATACATTTTTCTTCCTTATAATTTTCTTAATAGCACTTTCTTTTCTCTGGCTTACTATATTGTAAGAATACTGTATATAATACATGTAAAAAATATGTGTTAATCGACTATTTGTTATCAATAAAGCTTTGAGTCAACAGTAGGTAACTAGTAGTTAAGTTTTGGGGGCGTCAAAAGTTATATGCAGATTTTTGACTGCATGGGGGGCTTGGTGCCCCTAATCCCCATGTTGTTCAAGGGTCAACTGTATTTAATACGTTAGTGTTGATTCTCTTAATGTTCCTTTTTTATTTTTAATTTATTTCAGAGATTTATGTTAATTACGTGATCCATCTTTTAAGACACTTTTTAAATTTGACAAAAATCTAGTTAATAAGAAAATGAATTTAAAAAATAAAACCTCCCTCCTCTCTATATACATACTGCAGATAAGCTCAAATCCTCCCTCATAGAGAATCAAGAAGAGGGAGGAGTGAGGAGGGGTGACCAGGCAATTGTGACCTGGCTTCTTCCTTATATGGCCACAGACCCAGTGTATGGACACAACCAATGTTTCCAAGGTGATGAGTCTAGAGAATTCTAGAAAAAATGTCCAACGACTGCCTACACTTATCATACTTCTACATGAACAGAAGCAATTCTCTTACCAATATTCCTTGATTTATCCGACAAACATTATTTTGGAAGGAAGGAGTGTCATATTTATTGATTATACTATGTTCTAACTCTTCTACCTATGTTACATTTTCTGATTGTTACAACAAAATTAAGAAGTAGGTATTATAGTAGACTTGTCATTTGAAGACTTAACCTTGGGGATTTTAGCTATTTTTCAGTAACCCCAAAAGTGTATAACGTGTAATTTTTCAAAAGCATTCATTTGGCCAGGAGTGGTGGCTCACGCCTGTAATCTCAGCACTTTGGGAGGCCGAGGCGGGCAGATCATGAGGTCAGGAGATCAAGACCATCCTGACTAACACGGTGAAACCCTGTCTCTACTAAAAGTATAAAAAATTAGCCGGGCGTGGTGGTGCGCCCCTGTAGTTCAAGCTACTTGGGAGGCTGAGGCAGGAGAATGGCGTGAACCCGGGAGGCAGAGCTTGCAGTGAGCCAAGATCGTGCCACTGCACTCCAGTCTGGACAACAGTGCAAGACTCCGTCTCAAAAAAAAAAAAAAAGCATTCATTTGATGCTTGCTGATGCCAAGTTGAAGGCTCAAGTAGTTGAGCAAGTCATTAATCAGGGAGTAAGATGGAATTATTCTGAGCACCCCTATTTCAGCTTGAGTTTATATTCTCACCTCTCTATTGTAGCTCTCCAGAAATATTCGGGTAGTATTCTTGCATTTGAGTATTCCCATGCCTCAAGATTGTTCCTTAAATATTTCAAGGGTCTATTATAATCCATACGTAAAATAATGTGACAATGTTCACTCAAGAAAAATGTCAAACTAGTATTTAAGATCATTTTTTTCTGGCCTCCAAAATTCACGTTCTTCCTTTGCTAACCACTAAGCTTCCCTTAATGCTGGGGATAAAACTGCAGCAATAATCACTGTTTCCCACAAATCTACAGTCCCATAAGGAAGGAGGTACCTCTCGCAGCAGCACACTATGCTTCAGGCAGGCCGAAGATAACTCCAGAGTCAACCAGGCAACAATGAAGCTTTGTTACAAAATTAACTCCCTCCTAACGACCAAAAGGATAAGAAGAGCAAATGCAAATCACTCAATTAAATCAGTCAAACAACCAGTTTAATAACAGGTAGAGATTTGTGGCCTGAGGAGAATATGAATTAATTATGAAAAATTGACAAAGAAACCAAAATTGAGTTAAGAAGCAATGGCCTAAGTTCTGCCAAACTCAGAGATAGTCTATGACTCAGACAGACTGTGGTTCACCAGCTTCTTGGTAAGTTGGAGGAGTTTCATAAAACTTCATTGTTCTAGTTCATAATAAGGTGGAGCGTGAAGTGTTCCAGTTGTTTTCAGCAACAAGTAAATCAGTGCCTTTGGGCATGGGCGATACTTGGTCAATGACTGAATCTGTTCCTGCCTCCAAAATATCTCAGCTTGGTTTCTTCAAACCAATTAACTCTGTTTTAGTAAGAAGAGGTTTGCCCATACCTTCTTTAATGAGATTAATAATATCAGTCCTTCCATAAAATCACTAATGTATAAAACAACCCCAAATCTCCATCCTCGATTGACTCCAGCAGATATTTATGAGTTTTTCCTGCTGGGTGTCACATATGCTGTTTGATATGGATGTGGACTTCAGTTCTGTTCTTTTTTCCAAGAAAAAATTTCAAAACAACTTTAAAAAAAAATGACGTGGGCCCTGTGCTGCTTAGTTAGCTGAGATGCCCTTAGATAAGAATTGTAACCATTTAGAAGGCACGTAGGCTAGTTAATCAATGAAATTATCAGTGTCTTCTCTTAAAGAAAATAGTACACAGAAAAGGTAAAATCTAACTCAAATTGCATATAATAATTGCTGAAGACATTTATATGACACTTCAGAGCTACAGAATACCTTCACATCCACGATTTCCCTGAATCCTTAGAAGATTATTGGGAGATAGATGTTATTTTCTTTTTAACAGGTTGAGTATCTTGCCTGAGGTGACACAGGTGCTGCATGACCGCAGCCAACTCCACTTATATGTAATTTCTTTACTGAGAGCAAACCTGACCTCTGCTAAGTGAGGTGCTGGGGTTACAACCATGAATAAGACAATGTCTTTCTTCACATTGTGTTTGCAGTGTGCATACACGCATTGTCAGTAAAATGTCTAATACTTGTTGGAATCAGATAGAAAGCAGTGTTTTTTGCCAACAGACAAGAAAACTCCAGTCAGACATGATTCTGGTTCAGCTTGACCTGACCTGCTTCAGCTTTGACCTGGGAAGATCATAAATCATGATGAAAACATTGCCCAGTCCTTGTTCCCATTACCTCTTTGCCAGATCCACACAAGTTGCCAAGGGACTGATTTATCAGATTGTTGTTATGAGGACGGCTAATGCCACATTCATCGTGCCAGGTAGTATCTGTACCCAAGATCCTCCCTAGGAAAAAGCAGCAAGAGTTGAAGTTCCGAGAACTAAGAGGAAACTATGACCTAAAAGAGGTCACCTATGACCACGGGTCAGCTAGGTGTGAATGAAAAATTATTCTGCTGATTTATGAAGTGGAAAATATGACAGGAACTAGTGTTTATTCTAGTAAATTCCATGAATTTTACTGAAATCTTGTCAAAAACCAATATGTGAATCTTTCAAACTGTTAGCCAAAGGCAAATGTTAGTGGTCTGATTAGTGGAGTTATCCCAGCAAGCATGTAAAATGTCACAAATGACTTTAACCTGGGTTAGCCTTGTCCTTCCACCTGCCTCTCTCTGCACTGAGACACCTCCCTCTTGTATATTGAGGAATGAGCTTTGTCCCTCATATCTTTCCTGAACCCAGGGAGTTACTCCGGCATCGCCATGACTCACTCTGCAGCCGGGAACCATCTAGAACATGCAATCATTGTCTTCATTGATGGAGGCCACCTTTCCTTCACATGGGGCCAGCAACAGGAAAGGCTGTTTTTTTTTTTTTTCGTTTTTCTGCCCAACCTATTTGTTTCCCACAGTGTCATCCTACAAAGCAGTACAGGTATATCGGTTGTTACTGACTGGCAAGATAACCAAAGGAACTGGGCAGAAAAAGCAGTAGTTTAGTCTAAGAGAGATAGTCTAGGGGCAAAGCATCCAGCAAGTTGAAGGCCTTGCAGTGGTTCCTGCGTGAACTCTCCCCAACTCATAACCTGTTGCCCTGTCTGCACCTTTCTGGTGTAATCTCTGCTCCTTATGTAATCTCCAGATGCAAACCTCCACCTTTGTAAGCCCTCACCCTTAACCTCAGTGGTCATCCTTCCCTCATGGGTTAGTAACCCTGAGTCATTCCATCTAGAATAAATTCCAGAGGTGCTCCAGCTGGGCAGTCCAAAGTGGTGCCATCCCAGGTAAACGTCATGTCTGGGTCCTCTCTGAGAATTTCCCATTAATGAAGGCTGTAGACATTCCTCTTTCTTCAGCTATTATCCTGTGAATGACTGTCAGCCAATATACACATATCTCTAAAGGATAGACATTCACTCTTAGGGATGGGATAGCCAGAGTGTAACTAGAAATCACAAAGTGGTAGCCACAAACATGTTTTATTTGGGGCTGCATTTAAAAAGAAGAGAGAGAGAGAGAGAGGGAATCAGTTTCTGGGGCAGACAGAATAATAGTCCCCTCCAGAAGTCCATGTCCTAACCCAGAACCTGGGAATATGCTTATTTCCAAGGCAGAAGGGACTTTGCAGATGAGAGTAAGTTAAGGATCTTGAGGTGAGGAGGTTATGCTGGATTAATCAGGTGGGCCCGATGGAATCACAGGGTCCATATAAGGGAAAGAAGGATGAAGGAGAATCAGAGTGAGAGAAATAGAGGTGATCAAGGAAGCAGAGGGTCAGAGACAGAGAGATGTGAAGACGCTATGCTGCTGGCTTTGAAGGTAGTGGTGGAGGCCACAAGCCAAGAAATGCAGGTGGCATCTAAAAACCAGAGAAGGCAAGGAAATGGATTCATCTGTAGAGCTTCAGAAGGGAGCATAGTCCACCAACACCCTGATTTCCACCCATGACAAACATCTGACCTCCAGAACTATAAGATGGTAAATTTGTATTGTTTAAGCCACTGTCTGTGGTAACTTGTTACAACATCAATAGGAGGCTGATACAGTTTCCACCATTTAAAAGCAGAAGTTTTGAGGTTAAAAAAAAATCTTTCAGACCTCTCCTAGAAAATAGAAAAAAAATCCGTCCACAGAAGGTCTACTTTCCAGGACAGAATTGGCATAGTAGCCTCTGCCTCTGTTAGAAGCAGAATGGGGTCTGCAGTTCTGTACCACTCCTACTTTCTCTGTGTTCTCAAATGCTGAGGGTGAAGAGCCAGCTATGGATTACTATGGACTTGGAGGTTGCGATTCATGGCTGCCCTCTTCACTCGGTACCCTTTCATCTCAAGTGGTCACACCATTCTTCCTCTGCCCTTTTACTGACTTGAACAATAGCCTAAATGGCCAGTCATTTGAAGTTTAAAAATTTGCCAATGGAAGGCTTCTGCTTTTATCTTTGCCTCTGAAAGACATTAGACAGAAAATTGGAATGAACCAGGGATGAGAGGTAAGTGTGTCCACAGGCAAGCAAGAAGGAGGGACAGAATCACCCAGGTAAGTATCACCAATGTGGCTCCATATGATCCTGGGTTCAGACAGTTTACTTTGACGGTATTATTTCATAGGTCATTTGTAGTTATCACCTACACAAATGAGGATTCTGCAGATTATGATCACTTGAAGTCCCAGCTTTTTATTTTTTTCAATTTGAGGGAAGAGGGAGCCTAAATTACATTTTAGCAATATCTGGTCAGTGATTAATGTATACTACGTTTTATAAAATTATCTTTTAAATCCAGTGAATGTTAGCCAGAATTTGGGTTGTTTTGTCTGAAAAGAAAAGCTTTGGCCACAAAACAATCTTCTAATGGTCTTTAAAATAGAAATGCATAATGCTGAATGTACTTAAAGTGTGCCCAAAGTGAAGTATTTCTGCCATGGAAATCACCCGCTCAGCAACTTGACCACTAAAGAATGTTTCCACTCTATAGAGAGAATCTATGGCCAAGCCAGGAATACCAATGATGAGCTGTAAATGCTTGCAGTTATACAAAAGGCCACTTTATAAAATGGCAGTTGGTATTTTTCTTTTCCAGTAACACTGAATATCAAAAGGCAGCACCGACTGTACATTTCCAGAAATCATAATCATTTCCTCAGTTAAAAACACCTATTCAGAGCCTTCACCTGTTAACAGGCAACTTTACCTGGCTTTATTTTTATAACACCTCTGACGGCTCAACTCTGCAACTGGCCAATCATTGTGGACAGGCCAGTTCTATTATTAGATTGGTTTTGAAGAGTAAGCAGTCCAGAATAGTGGCAGAGATTTATTCTCCAAAATTGGCTGTTCCCTCTCAGTGTAAACTCTAGTCAAAGAACTATTCTCTCTGGGAAATGGATTTGGAAAATGAGGTAGTTTTAAACTGCTTGTGTGAATACATTTTTTCTTTTCTTTCTTTTTTTTTTTTTTTTGTTGTTTTATTTTTGTTTTAGATGGAGTCTTGCTCTCGTCACCCAGGTTGGAGAGCAATGGCGCGATTTCGGCTCACTGCAACCTCCGCCTCCTGGGTTCAAGCAATTCTCTTGCCTCAGCCTCCCTAGTAGCTGGGATTACAGGTGCCCACCACCATGCCCAGCTAATTTTTGTATTTTCAGTAGAGATGGGGTTTCGCCATGTTGGCCAGGCTGGTCTCGAACTCCTGACCTCAGGTGATCCACCCGCCTCGGCCTCCCAAAGTGCTGGGATTACAGGCGTGAGCTACCGCGACTGGCCATGAATATGTTGTTTCAGGAACTAAGTCACTCTTTTCTCTGTGGTACATGTGATGTCAAAGTGCACCACGTGGGGATACACATTGTTAACCTATTTGTTTTGGGACCTGTATTAGTGTGCTAGGGCTGTTTTAACAAAGTCTCACAAACTAGATGGCTTACAAAATAAATTTACTGTCTCTCAGTTCTGGAGGCTAGAAATCCAAGATCAAGATGTTGGCAGGGTTGGTCCCTTCTGAGGGTTCTGAAAGAGAATCTGTTCCATGCCTCTCTCACGGCTTCTAGTGGTTTACTGGCAACCATGGGAATAATTTGTCTGCATCACCCTGGTCTCTTTCCAGGGTGAGGAAAGTCAACTTTCCTCCATATTATACTCTGATCTTGTCCTCTTTCCCTGCTCTATCCCTTGTGACTGCATTTATTCCTTGGCTCCAAGATCACCTTTAGGCAGCTGATTCTGTATAAGTTGCTATTTCTAGCCTTGACTTCTCTACCTAGCTACAAACTCATGTTTCCAGTTGTTTGTATCTGAACGGCAGTAAAACTAAAACTGAAAACATCATCTCATTCTCCTTGAGCCATCTTCTCCTACTACATTGTTTCTGTTAATTTATTATTCTTGTATTCAGCCGTCTTTTCCTATTACATTGTTTCTGTTAATTTATTATTCTTGCATTCAGCCAGAATGTACCTTGTGGTCATCATACTTTTTTTTTTCTCTTGTTCTCTTATATCCCGTTTTTCTAGAATCCTGTTGTCTCTGTTTCTGATATGGAAATTTTCTGCCTCTGAGTCGTCCTAGTCCAGATCCTCATTACTTTTCACCTGGGTGGCTTAAATTGCTCCCTGTTATCTCAGCCTCTCTTTGCTGCATTCTAAACTATTCCCTGTTCATCCGCTTTAACCTTCCAAAAGTTCAGCTGAAAACCATTTGTTTCCCCATTCTCTATAAATTTCAAACTGAGATATAAATTTTAAACTAGCATTTGTAACTGCTATACTGTGGATATACTCTTCTGGTTTTCCTCATCACCTGCCAGTGCTGCACAGGTACCCACTTTGTATTAGTCCATTCTCACACTGCTAATAAAGACATACTTGAGACTGGGTAATATATAAAAGAAAGAGGTTTCATTGATTCACAGTTCAGCATGGCTGGGGGGGCCTCAGGAAACTTACAATCATGGCAGAAGGAGAAGCAAACACATCCTTCTTCACTTGGCGGCAACAAGAGCAGAGCGAAGGAGAGGGAAAGCCCCTTATAAAACATCAGATCTCACTATCATGAGAACAGCATGGAGGTAACGGCCCCCATGATTCAATTACCTCCCACTGGGTCCTACTCATGACATGTGGGGATTATGGGAAATACAATTCACGATGAGATTTGGGTGGGGATACAGCCAAACCACATCACTCTTCTTTGGCCAAACTAGACAACTTTCTTTGTTTCTTTTCTTTTCTTTTCCTTTCTTTTCTTTTTTTTAATTAAAGGATTTGATAGAAATGGATTATTCCCAAGTATGCATCCTTTATGGCCAAAGACTTACTTATTCCATATTCTACATAAAGTCGTTTTCTGACAGACTAACAGGATCTGTGACGGCTAGCATTTTATTTGATCCTCTTTTATTCCACTTAACATGAGCCCTAATAAAGAGATGGGCTCATGGCATACACTCAACAAATGTAGTAGCTGACAGCCTTTACCAATAGGCCTTGCTTTAGAGTTATTAGCATGCTTATCTATTCTGTCTGCTAGATTGTAAGCTCCTAGAAAGTGAGGATTCTATTGTATTCATCTCTATAAGCCCTGACAATGGTTTGTTCTGGGCCTCGAATAGACAACCAAGAAAGACTGTTAATTTAAACTAAAAACTGTATTGGAAAATCAACTTAACACACCAAGAAATTGTGTTCCCAGCCAATATATGAGTAGAAGGTTGAAATTATTATTTGATCTTAAATATCTTGTTAAATTTGCATTAACCACTAGATTATGTAACTTTATCTTTGAAACGTCATAACACCTCTCTTACAAATGTTCCATAGGCTGCTAATGGCTGGGGACTTGGAAAAGAGGGGTGGGAAACAGTAGAAGGAAGCTTCATATGCTTATAAACTCTATTGAAAGTGGAAAAAGAAAAAATAATCTTAAATCTTAGTCTTAAGAACGTCCCCATAGACAAAATTTGCAAACATAGTTATTTCTATTGCTCTTTAGTACAAGATTTCTTGCAAGAGACAAGGCTTAGCTTTGCCTAATTATTTAAATTGAACAGTCAGTAATAAATCGGTCTTCTTGGGCTTCCCCACAAGCTGACAATGAATCATCCTAGTGTCTATTTCTAATTTATCTTGGAGTCTGAACTCACCTACAGAGGGATGGGAGACTACTTTCTTCAAAATGACATCTTTGGTTTCCCCTCAGCTGGTGGGATACATATTCAATTACAATGATGCTGGGATTTCTAAAAATGTAGAAGAACTTGATACTGTAACAGTTGTCAGAGTACCTTGCTTGAAACAAATGAAATCTAAAAATGTAGGTAAATGAGTATGAAAAATATTCACCATTTGTATCTATGTAGGAGGCATAGGGATCGCTTCCCACAGCAAGATGCTCTAGCCTAGGATACTTTAAAATGTAATTCAAGTTGTAAAATGTGATAGACGTTATTATTTCCAGAAAATATCTACCAAATTATAGATTGAAAATCATTTGTATATAAGTCACTGTTTTGTAGATCCTATTTCAAAATCAAGCCACAACTACATGAAAGAACTTGTCTGGGTCTTCAGAAATGATCCAATATTCAGGATAATTATTGTTTACTGTGAAGAGCAGTCAAAAACCAAACCAGTTCTGAGTGTTCAGATTAGCTCAGTGTTTCAGAGGTTAAGCGCTGGAGGCAGGTGTCTAGGCTTAGATCCCAACTGTATCCCCTAGTAACTACATTAGCTTTGACAAAGATATCTAACCTCATTACGCATCAAGTTCTCATCTATGAAATAAGGATAAGCGTTGCCTTCCTCAAAAGCTTACTATGAACATTAAAAGAGACTGTACATAAACGGCCTACTCCAAAGCAGCCACTCAAGCTACTTTAGCTATTTTTAATTCATAGCAGTCGGTTACTCTATCAAATTAAGCTGATAACTATGCTTCTTTTCTTTTCTTTTTTTTTGGCACTGAGGTATTTGGATTTCTATGGCTTTTTAAAAACAGCTTTATTGAGATATAATTCACATACTATACATTTCACCCATTTAAAGTATACAACTTAAAGGCTTTTAGCATGTTCAGAGTTGAGTAGCCATCATCACATCTAATTTTAGATCATTTAAAAAAAATTTTTGCTTAATAAATTAATTAATCTTTTAAAAAAATTTGTCATATTATTCCTGCCTCTTACAATTATTGCTAGGTTCTCTGTAAGTATATGTTGAATGAAAGAAGAAACCACTTTATTACTGGAACTGCCAGTATTTTTGAAGTTGGAGAAATGAATAAAATGTAATTAGCATGAGGACAATTCTGGATGAGTTTTGTCTTCCTGGCTGTGTCACAGGAAGTCTAAGACCAATCCAGCTTGTAGAGCAGAGAAAAAGCCACAAAAGTATTATTTTTCAACAGCTGGCTTGTAGGTTGGATAGTCTGCCCTGAGAATAGAATGAGTCTCCTGATTCAAATATATATAATATTTTTTAAAGGCTTGGGGGAGTAGCAAGGGCAACCCTATACTCCTAGGTGGTGTACAGAGTAGTAATAAAAAGTCACAGGGTGGGAGACCATGAAGGTCTTTAAAATTCTGAGGTCTGAAAAATAACTCTGGATAAAAAGTACCTTAAGGTACATTACTTCACTTTAAGGACAGGGGAGTCTATTGATGTTTATTTCATCCCTAGCTAAGCAAAGATTGACTAAGATCAGCTATCCATGACTCAGCATTTGAGGGAGAGGGTTCTATTTAGTGTTAGCTTGGACAGGACACAGAAAGTTAGTACCTGGGCAGAAAATTTAAACCCTAGCAGTGGTATTCCAAGGCCGTGGTTCTGAGGTTGAGGTGAGATGGGCTAAAAATGAGATCAAATGGCAAATGAAGGAAAACTGGAACTACTTCACAAACTTGCCTAGGTTGAGTTCTGTTCAAAACACCCACAAACACACATTCACCAACATTCACATTCCTTGGTTCATACACACTGATTGAAAACATATTAGACTTTGGATTTTTCTTAAATAAATCAATAGGTTCTTAGCAAGCTAAACATGTTTATTGTTAACAGTCACCAGAAGTTTCTTTGGACTAGTTCAGGCAACAGCTGCATAAATATTTCTCACACTGGCTGTCTGCCCCACTCGACTTCTTTGCAGGAAAGACCACATCTTTTTTTTTTTCCAGTTTAGTTCACTGGTTGTATCTCATGTGGACTGACTAAAGAATGTTATTTCTAAAACTAGGAGTGTTCCAAGTATAACTATGACTTCTGGCAGCTAAAGAGAGGCCACTAAACGATTTTTCCCCTCTATTTTGCTGATTCCAGTTCATCCTTCAAGACTTAGCTCAGAATATTCAGTATTAAGAAATGAAGACCCATATAAATAAAACCATAAAGTAACACAAAGATTTGAATAAATGGAAGACATGCTATTTAATGGAAAGAAAAATTAAAAGGTTTGAAGTCAACTTTTCCAAATAACATTCTCTGTATTGCCAATCAAAATCTCAATGAGCTCGTTAAGAATTGACAAAACGATTCTAATGTTCATATAGAAAAGTAAAAATGCTGGCCGGGCGTGGTGGCTCCAGCCTGTAATCCCAGCACTTTAGGAGGCCGAGGCAGGCGGATCACCTGAGGTCAGGAGTTCGAGACCAGACTGGCCAACATGGTGAAACCCCGTCTCTACTAAAAATACAAAAATTAGCCGGGTTTTGTGATGGGTGACTGTAATCCCAGCTACTCGGGAGGCTGAGACAGGAGAATCGCTTGAACCCAGGAGGCAGAGTTTGCGGTGAGCCAAGATTGCACCACTGCCCTCCAGCCTGGGCTACAGAGTGGGACTCCATCTCTAAATAAATAAACAAATAAATATGCTAAAAGAATGAGGAAAATTTTGAAAAAGAATGAGAACTTGTCCATGCATGTTATAAAGCTAGAATTGGTACTGACCCATGAATTTCTAGACTCCAGTGAGTGCAACAATAAGGTCTAGAAATAGTACCACATATACATGTGAATTTGGTATCCAATAACAGCTATTTAGTGGGCTCTTATTATATGTCATATATTATTCTAAGCCCTTTACATACACTAATGTATGAATCCTGGAAACAACTCCAAGAAATACATAGTATTTTTATTCCTGTTTTATAAATGAGAAAACAGATTCATCCAGTTAGTAAGTAATGGAGCCAGTATTTGATCCAGGCAGCCTAACTCCAGCACCTATTAATTACTATACAGCATTTTATATCAGCAAGGGAAAAGATTATTTGACATAGGTAACTAATATAAACCCCACTTTATTTCTTATATCACAGCTAATTCTAGATGGCTTAATTTTATTTAAATAAAACTGTAAAAGTACCAGGGAAAAATATGAGTTTTTAAAAAAAAAACTCTATGTGGAAAGACCTTTTTACAGCCCACCCAAAAGTCAAAATCAAAATAGAGAAGACTGATAGACCCAATTCATAAATATTTTTAAACCAAAATTAAGGTCAAATAAGCAAAGAGGTGAAATAGCCATAGTGATACGACAGACTAACATTAACATCCCCAGCATACAAAGATCTTTTACCAATCAGATGATGATAAACATGCCTATGAAAAACATGTATAATTCATAAAAATCAGAAAAATAGGCAAGAAGTTGAAAAGCTTAACCTTACTGTTGATTAAAGAAATGCACATTCAAATAAAAATTCTTTATCAGATTGGCAAACATATAATAGATTGACAAAATCTGATGTTGACAAAGGTGTAGGAAAATGGTGATTCGAATTGGTACAACTTTTCTGGAGAGAATTTTGGCATTTATGAATCAAAATTTCAAATGTGTATAACTTATGATCTAGCAACTTTTCCAGGGACCTGTCTGTGGAAATCATTGCTCAAGTACCCAAAGCTGTAAACACAGTGATGTTAATTATAGCATTATCTAAAACAGCAGAAAAACAGAAAACAACCTAATTGTCCTCTGGCTAAACAAAGGCATAAAGTATGATAAAATACTATATGGCCATGAAAAATTGTAACATGATTTTAAACGTATTGCTCTGCAATGATATCCAGGTTATATTGTTGAATGAAAAATTATCAAGATACTGAATAACATGTGAAGTATGGCAACATTTTTATAAAATTATGGGTATGCAAACACATGTACGTGCATGCCTGGAAAGGTTATTCACTAAAATGTCAATGGCAATGATCTTCGTGAAGAGATTTTGGGTGAGTTTTACTCTCGTTTATATTTTCATGATTATTTGGAATTCTTGAATGAGCAAAAAAAAAAAAAAAAAAAAAAACCACTACCCAAACAGAACAGACACAACTGAAGCATGTCTTCTCAGGAAGCCTTCTCTTACTCCAGGTTGGTCTGGACATTGCCCTCTAACCTCCCATAGCAGCCTATACACATCACCACAGCCCTTCCACATCACAATATAAAGATATTTATTTGTATGCTTTGCCTTTCCTTACAAAACATCAGTAAATACATCTGATATCCTATTATTTTGTTTTTCCTGTGCTGAGCTCAGTGACTGACACATAGCAGGCACCAATGACTCAACCTATTTGGGAATTCAAACTAGCCTCCCCTAAAATTATATATTGTAGGAGGGAGTAGGTGTGAGTTTTATGAGATTAAGATGTGTATTTTTCCCCAGTAGTTTTCATAAGCTAGATAAATTGTGAGGAAATACAAAGTAATGACCTATTTATATGGATCTACCTTTAAGCAAGGTTCAAGGTCCCACTAAATTAACATCCTTCAGAATTCTTATTGGAAGTACTGCTGTTTAAGTCTTGCTTGCTACTGACACTAACTTGATACTGGGAATATGTCTACTTTTCTGAAACTCTCACTTCCTGTATCTGCAAATTAGAAATGAGAATAATTCACCCAGCAACAGGAATGACTGGCGATGAGGAATAGCTAAGAGCGTTTGCTCGAGGGCTCTATTTTAGGTATGTCTCAATTCAGCTCCAAATTTTCCAGTGAACTCTATTTTGACATTGAAAAACAATGTTTTGGCACTACGCTATATTCAGAGACTTTCACAATAAGCTCCTCTTATCAGTTCACCATGTGATGTTTTCCTTTAGCCAGATCACTCATTTTATTCTGGGGTTAGCACTTTTGGACCATAGTTACAGATATGAACTGTGGATAGAAACGGTCTCTAACTAGTAACTATTATTATTTAGTAACATAAAATACAAAATACATGGAAGGGGGGAGTAGGTGACATATTGGGGTACCCAGTATGTTACCTACCCAAAGGGTTAAAAGGAACCCCCTAACTGAAATTATTTAAAAGCTGAAAGACCTAAACTCCCTATCCAAACTGTTAATATATTCATAATCATATTTTAAGGGATGGTGTTGGTTTTGTGGTGTTGATGATTCTATTACTGCTTTTAACAATTCAAAGACATACTGGTATTAAATGAAGTTACAGCTTTACCCATTGTTAGACTAACCAGAGATAAGCACTTGGCATTATTTCCATCCTTAGGTCTTCAAGTAGTTATCTCATCATTAGTTTGTTTCCCTGTGTTTAGAAGGGTGTGATTTTCACACACTCCTCCAGCCAATGAAAACACCAGTTTTTAATAAGCACGTGAAAACTGTGACTCTTATTTTATAAACGTTGACACTGACAGGTTGATTCATGTCTGAGTATTTGTTTGATCTTTGGAAGTTAAACTTGGAATTTCTACAATGTGTTATGTTAAACATGTGTCACCATTTTGAACATAACATATTGCATAAAACTGTTTATAAGACCTGTATGCATTGCTAAGCATTCGTTTGCTTAAAATCAAAGATCTAAGAGTTTTAAGAACTGCAAAACATCTGAGAATATGAATGAAATGCTGCCAGGAAAGAGAGAAAAACAAAGGACGATTAGAACTGAGAAGAGTCAAAAAAAAGTATCAGATGCAAATAACCTACAAGCCATAGTCAACACATTTGCACATGAAGAAAACAGTATAACATAATTTATAACACATTTTGACATATATTTATATTATACTTCAATTAACTTAGTTCTAAGATCATACAGTCTTTTCCTTCTTCTTTACACAAATACATATTTCACTTTTAAAAGAGGGCAGTCTTACAGTCAATTTAATGACTATTAACACATCACAATAATAGACTTTTGAAAAAGTCTGCTTATATCTTCCTAAACCTGTGTTTCCAAATGAATGGTATAAGTTGTCCTCCCATTAAGTCAACCATTGGGCTCATTAAGATATGTATTTGAGAAAAATGAGCTTGTTAGTAAACGTATAGATAAAAGATTTAGGTAAGGATTAGGATCCGCTGAAGTGACTGCTGTTAAGCCAGCTACATCTAATTCTCAATACTACTAATGCAGCTCTAAGCAACCTAAAACAATGACCCACTGTGAAAGATAAGTGATTCATCTCACTTGTTGCTTTCTCCCTGACCATTCTCTCAGGTTTTATTGGTTACTGTATAACTTTTTATTAGTTATCTTTCATGATTTCAAATAATAGGCTTAAATTCTCTTTATTTTTTCATTAATTTTAGGAAGTATCTCAATTTCCTCTCTACAAAGTGAGAACGTATGAATGTTCCACTATCCTTCACTTCTTCTCACCTGTAACTCCCAGGTTTTGTTAACTATACCTGACTTTTAAATTACTGGTATTTATAACATTTACAGTATACCCTATCTTTGTTTCATGAAGTCTTGGGTTTTTTTGGTTTTTTAATATAAAATCTTGTGGGTTGTTTGTTCGTTTGTTTTAGAGACAATATCTCCCTCTGTTGCCCAGGATAGGGTGCAAGTGGTGCATCGTAGCTCACTATAGCCTCAAATTCCGGGCTCAAGTGATCTTTCTGAGTAGTTGGGACTACAGGTGCGTATCACCATGCACAGCATATTTTTTTTTTATTTTTTATTTCTTCAGAGACTGAGTCTCCTATGTTTCCCAGACTGGTCATGAACCCCTGGCCTCAAGCAATCCTCCCACATCAGCCTTCCATGTAGTTGGGATTACAGTAGGCATAAGCCACCATACCTGGCAAAGTCTTGTTTATATAAAGGCTTTTAAAATAAAGGCTTGTTTTTAAATAAAGTCTTGGTTTTTAAAATAAAGTCTTGTTTTTTAAATAAAGTTTTGTTTTATAAAGTCTTGTCCTTATTTTGTTAAGTCTTCTAAGCTTTGTTTACTGGTTGATTCTAAAAGTTAGAAAGGAATAGCATATAGAACATTATTATTATGTTGATATTATTCACTGCAAAATCAAGTATTATGATTAAACCTCAGGAGAAAGAAATGTAATCCTATGTAAGGAAAACTTTGCCACTCAAAGGAAATGATTTAAGAATCAAAGTGTCCAGGCACAGTAGCTCATGCCTGTAATCCCAGCACTTTGGGAGGCTGAGGTAGGTGGATCACTTGAGGCCAGGAGTTCAAGACCAGCCTGGCCTGCATGGTGAAACCCTGTCTCTATTAAAAATACAAAAAAACTAGCCAGACATGGTGGTGCATGCCTGTAATCCCAGCCACTCGGGAGACTGAGGGAGGAGAATCTCTTGAACTGAGAATCTGGAGGCTGCAGTGAGCCGAGATCGTGCCACTGCACTCTAGCCTGAGCCAGAGTGAGACCTTGTCTTAAAAAAAAAAAAAAAATCAAAGTAAACTTAATTTTCTTTTCTTTTACTCCAGTAATTCCTCAGCATCATGCCATATGAAACAGTTTACTTTGTTTCATGTCTGGAACATGACTTTCTTGTACAAGTTTTTGTGTTTTTCCTAAAGTTTCTTGTTGCTTTTTTTCCAGATTACACAAGAAACATATAAACGCTTCATCATTGCGTTAAGGTAGTCCAGCTTCTTCTCCTATGCTCCCCACCCCCCGTTCAGCTCCTCTGTTTATCTGCTCTCTCTTACTTGATCTCAATAGAAAGGTATTTGACATCCTAGATTAATCTTTATGATCTCTCACTTTTTTTCTCTCATAGTTACTTTGTCTGTTTGCTCTACTTTTAAACCTAGCCTTTTATTGAATGGAGGGAGGGAGGGGCAATCATATTTTTAATTTCCTCTTGTTCTCTTTTTGCATAAAACCGTGTACTTTCTTTATAGATACCATTCTTTCATCAATCTCTGAGGACATTAACTAGAATTTTAAAAAATTTTTCTTCCCTAAATAACCTGTTTTCGTTGGTCTATGACTTTCTTTTTTCATCTTAGCCCTATCTGATGCTGTTGGTTTTCCCCAGATATCTGGCCATCAGTGGTTATCAGCACATACTCATGAGAGAAAGACTAGATTGATGAATTCAAGTAGCTCGTGTGGATTTCCTCTGTTGTTAAGTGGGCTTTTTCTTAACAGATATCACACCGACTGGAAGGATTTCTGTGCTAGTGGGCAAGTCATGTCATTGGGTAGACTTCTTTAAGATACATGGGCAGAGAGCGCAAAGGTAAATCAGGGTTCCACTCCCAATATCAGAACAGGAGGGTGTGCTCTGGGCAGAGGTTGTGGTGGGGCATACCTTCACCAAGAGTACTACCCCCATCCTAACTGTTAACTTTCTTCAGCCATTCACTTGCAAATGTCACCATGTCAGTTTCACTGCAAATGTATTCTGCATGGGTGACAGGAACAGCTGTTTTGTATAGATCCTTCTGCCAACTTTCCTCACTGGTTCTCCTTATCTGTCAATCTAAGCTACTCCGGAAAGAATGGCTTGTACCTGTGTTACAGCCTTTTGTACTAGGGTTTATGTATCAGTACTCACTCATCTATTAATACTATTTTTTTTTTTTTTGAGACAGAGTCTCACTCTGTCACCCAGGCTGGAGGGCAGTGGCGTGATCTCGGCTCACTGCAACCTCCGACTCCCAGGTTCAAGAGATTCTCCTACCTCAGCCTCCTGAGCAGCTGGGACTACAGGCGCATGCCACCACGCCCAGCTAATTTTTGTATTTTTTAGTAGAGACGGGGTTTCACCATATTGACCAGGCTAGTCTCGAACTCATGACCTCGTGATCTGCCCCCCTCGGCCTCCCAAAGTGCTGGGATTACTGGCGTGAGCCACCGCGGCCCTATTAATACTTTTTTATGCCAGAAATTTGTCTTTGATCTGGTGATGATTCCACCCTAGAAATCCTCATTTGCCATAAACAAATAGGCCCCTTAGGATATTAAGGATTTTCTGGCACTTCTCATTAGACAAAGCTCATGCCAGGGTTATGGGATATGGAGGAGAGAAAGCCTTTGGACACAGACAGAAATCATTTTATATTCTGTTCTGCTACTTACTAGCTGCACAAGTACATGATATTTATTCTAAAACTGTTTCCAGAACTATAAAGCACAGACAATATCTTTTTCACTGAGTTATGGTGAGGACTAAATAAATAAAGTGTTGACAAATAATAGATGTTCAAATGTTAATTCCTTTCCACTGGAGTGTCTTTACTTAAATACCTGGGATTTAATAGGTAAGAAGTTATGTATCTATTTAGTTAATACATAGTATTAAATAAAATATTAAATCTATCATTGGCATTCTTTCAATTATCTTCACATTAAGCTCAAATATTACTTTAGATAGGACTTAATATGTGCCCACGTCCTGCTTGAGATCACTTATTATAAGGTCTTTATAACATAGTTCTTCAAAACATGGATTTCTTTTGAAGTGTTTTAGTTACCATAAAATATATCTATTCTCTTACATCTTCAATCTATTTAATTAGATTAACTTCTGTATTATCATCATTACAATTGTATACATTAGTTTAGGACAACCACCAAGTTGATTTTGAACATATTTACTTCAAAAACTTTGCAGTGCACTTTTCTCCCAGCAAAATGCAATAAGGAAAATATTCAAATAGAAAAATATATACTAACCTACATAGAGGCCAGGGTAAAGAACATGAAAAAAAAATAATAAAGCACTTACTTGTGTTGTACTTTGATCTTCCATTTGTCCATTCTTTAGATAAAATACTTGCTCCCTTTTGGACTTGAAAACAAGCCTCCTTATAAGGAAAAAAAGTCATTTAACTTTTAAAGTGTGACTAAGTGTAGCCAGTTCAGACTTGTGCTAATTCTGTATGTGTTGTCACAAGGTTCTTCTAACTTTTCAACTCTTTTCTTGAATTGCTGTCGTATAAAAGAAAAATTTCCCGATAGCAAAGATTTTTCTGGGAGGTGGATCAAGAGGAAGACAACATTATAAAAAGAAGGAGCAATACTTAACTGACATCATAGAGTTTGAAGTATCATTTGAGAGAGAAAAGTAAAACTCAGTGATCTTTCGTCTTGGCTGAAAGGAATTGTGGACTAAATTTATTTTTAATCACAATAAAGATTAATATTAGCCTAGATAAGTTGTGTATCTATTTTCCTCTGTCCTATTAAAGTTTTAAATTTCTGTATCAACAGTCTTAATGCAAACATGACTTTTATTTTAACCTTCCTTAGAATGTGGGGAAAAAATACATAATAATAGTCAGCAGACAGAGATAAGGAAACCAAATGATGATATAAAAAGATTTGTTTTCAAAACTTCAGTAAAAACAAATTATAAGAACAAACCCTAATTTGGGTACTTCTGAGGATTCAGGGAGTGGGATGGGAGAAGTGGACTTTCATTCTTTAAAATTTGGTGCTTTCTTCTTTTTCAAAACAGGAGTGCACCATCTTTATGATTCTGGCAACTTGAAAGCTTTTTAATTTTTTTTAAACGTCATTATCCTATAGCCCAATAGTGCAAACACATGGACTAAAGGAACTATGTGGTAGAATTCGTACTTACATCAGTATGGCAAGTAATAAATACATAGATCATTTGACCTCATCAGTATGGCAAGTAATAAATACATAGATCATTTGACCTAAAGGAACCTCCAATAAAGGATGCCTAATAGCTGAATACTCTTTACCACAAATGTCTGCCCAGTTCTTTCTTGTTCTCCTTACTTTGCAGTTCTTGTCCATTCATTCTGCTCTCTTCCTACACTTAGTAGCTTTAATTAAATTCTATCTCCTTGCTCACAAACAATCCCCTGAGAGAAAAGCTTTTAAAATGGCATGTATTTTGTTTGGCTAGCAAAGTATTTTTAGCACTTTCAAATAAGTTGTCAGTATTTAAGAATTTGGAGATCCCAGGCCAGAGGCAGTGGCTCACGCTAGTAATCCAGCACTTTGGGAGGCCAAGGCAGTCAGATCAACTGACATCAGGAGTTCGAGACAAGCCAGGCCAACATGGTGAAACCCCTTCTCTACTAAAAATACAAAAACTAGCTGGGTGTGGTGGTGGGGGCCTGTAGCCCCAGCTACTCGGGAGGCTGAGGCACAAGAATTGCTTGAACCCAGGAGGCGGAGGTTGCAGTGAGCCCAGATCATGCCACTGCACTCCACCCTGGGTGACAGAGTGAGACTCTGTCTCAAAAACAACAAACAAACAAACAAAAAAGAATTTGGAGATTCCAGAATCCCCAGCTCCTCTTTGAGGATCAAAAGATCTGACAACACAGGACCCACATTCCAGCATGGCAATGGGGAGTGCTTACAGCTGTCCCCTTAACCTGGGTATACCCTAATACCACTCCAATAGGACTGCCAAGGCCATGTGTCATTTAGCATGCCTCTTGTACTGTCTTTTGTCTTATGGGAAACAGTAAAGTAATTTCTTATTTACACTTTTATTTTCTTAAAGGGTAGGGAAAAAGGAAAAAAAATCAAGCAAGCCAGATTTTCAAAAAAAGGGGGATATTTCTTTATAGAAATGAAGATGATTTACCTATGTTTAATATGCAAACAAAGGGTGTGTATGCTGAAAGAACCAACTTAATAACTGTAAGAAGCCTGCAACAGAGAAAAGCAGGAAAAAAATGTAATGAATTTGTTTTTAAGTGGGAACAAAATTAAATACTTTTGTAAAATGCAATTACATATAAAACGAATATTTTCCTATTTCAAATCTACTTCATTCATTTTAATGACCTAATTGGCTCTGCAGTTATTTGAGTTTGACCCCCTATTTAGAAGCACCCCCATAACACAGCCACACAGGTCACCTACCCCTGCCCTACTTCTGTGGTCTGAGGAAGTAAACAACAAAGGCTGTCCAGACCAGCAGTGATTCTTTTCCACTTCCTTCCTCTTCCTGCTCTGAGCAGTAGTCTGCAAAGGTAAGAGCAACAGCTGTAAAAATTCCTATTAACTCTTCAACTCCATGCTTCTTCTTCCTACACAGGGCCTCTCTCACTAGATGCACAGAATGGCAAAATGCCCATATTAAGAGCTGAGGCCTCCCCTTGCTAATGTGGTTCTGTTCATTTTTCAAGGTCATAGGCCTTCAGTTACAGCTGCAAACATTCAGGACAGATCTTCAATCCCAGCCTTGACCCCTGTGGGAGGGAGCAGAGAGCCAGTTCAAGACAGCAGCCAAACCTAACAGAGGCATCTAGTTTGCACAAACATCATGAACAGATCAGTAGCTGCAGGGCGATGCCAAATGCTCTCAAGTTCTCAATTTTAGGAGAAAGGAAAGGAGGCTCTGATCAACTATGTCTGAGTCCAGTCTGCATCCTTAGGACTGATAACAGTTTAGATCAAGTCCCCAATAAATGTTTCCTTTATGTAGAATGTGGCTCTACTCTCTCTAGAGGCAGCAGACATCTCTCCTCAGCTCCCCGTCATTACTAAGGTCCAACCTCTAGTAAAAACGCTGCCTTGTCTTGTAGTTCACTAAGTAATTCCACACGGCTTCTCTTATTTTATTCAACCAGGAAAGTTGAAAGGTAGGTAGGGTTGTTTTTACTATCATTTCCAATTTACAGAAGGGAAAATAGAAGTGAGAACTTAAAAGTGCTTAGTGTGACATATTCAAAGTCAAAGAAAGAGTGCTGGGCCTCATGTTTACTACACTTTTATCCAGTCCACCATAAACTAGAAATATGAACAGGGAGATAACACTAAAAATCATGACACTGTAGCCCTTTATAGAGAAAAACAAGTTACCCAAAACAGATGTTCTGTAACAAAAGCCTTGTTAAATAATTGGGGAACAGAATTCAGGAAAAATTAAGATTTTCAAAATATTTTTATATAGAAATTTTTTACAAAGATTTTACAACATAGCAAATCATTATGTCATACTGTAGAAAGATGAAGCAAAGGATTAAACTCCAAGGATAAAGAAAGTGCTCATAGCAACGTATTGCAGTCTCCATGAAAGTGCATATAAACAGTTAAGGCAAAGTACCATCTTGGTACAGACATGTTGCAAACTGACTTTTAAAACAATTTTTTAAAATATATACAAACTTTTTTTTCTTCTATTCTTCTCAAAGGCATTTGAAGGGGATACTTTTATGAATATTCTTGCTGTAGAACAATGTAGAAATAACTTCTGGGTATAAAACAGTAAAAATAAAAATATTCTACCTGAGTGTGTTAAATCAAGTGATTTGTAAAACAAAACCTTCACAAATGTGGGCTTTCTACATGTAACTTGCCAGGCTGAAGGCTTACACCCTCATGTTCTACAACACAGATCACTAATGATGATAACATGAGTTAAATTGGGATTCTTGCCCTTCTGTGTGGCTTTTGGCTTCTAGGTTCTATGACCAAACTATTGACATATTTGAAGTCTGTATGCAGTCATTGTGTGATAAATCTACTTTACAGCTTTGCTTCTACCTGCAGCTTACATGATAACCATGCTGTGAAGTGCTACATATGCTTCATACAATATGTTGCCCCATCTGATAATAAAAATACAAAGGTGCTCTTTAAGCTAAACCATAAACCTTATTAGAGAATTCTAGTTAAGTGTTTTGTTTTTCCACATACATGTAAATACCTTAAGATCAATAGGATCAATAAGGATAATATTAGTTATCAAAATTTAGTCTTCATACTTGAAGAATTTGTTTTTAAAAATAACTAAGATGCAAAAAAATAAATTAGCTAGTCTTGAATAAGAGTGAGTTTTGCAGAAAACTGACATATCTGAATTCTAGTACAGATAAGAATCTGTCAAATGATAACTGAATTCACGTGACTAACCACTCTTTTATGTAAGATTGTATCTACTCATGAGAAATAGGGGAATTCAGTGTTATCATTATAGTCTCCGTATTTAAACTGAGTTTTTCTTTTCCAATTTTTTTTCCATGCCTCAACATAAGGGAAATTAATCAGTTAATTTCTGCTGACTTAGGTTTCCTAAACAGCTTTTAGTCCTCAAGGCACAGCTGTGGTAAAAACAGAGCAAAACACCCAGCCATTTATTGGAATTCTGCAGTACAAAATAAGCACATGTGCTCTATATAATCTAGTAACAGGATAGCAACAGTTAAACTGTCTCAAACAACAGATGTATTTGCTTGATTTTCCTTCCTAACTTCTTTTGCATCAGGACCGCAAGCAAAGAGCTTGTTTCCCAGAGTATTTTGGGCAAATCGGAAATACATAATGTGGCCCATTGCCACAAAGGAGACTGAAATCAATACGAGCAAGCCAAAAGCTTCAGGATTTGGAGCCAGGATGACCATGATGAAATGCAGAAGATCAAGAAGATAGTTCATGGAGTTCTGTACACCATTTATAATGCCTCTTTCAGATTCAATTACATTTTCTTGCAGCAACTGTGTCACAGTTAAATCAAAGGACCAAAGACCTATAATAAAATATTTTTTTAAAGATTAGATTTTAGTTTACAGGCATACATTTCAAATTACAGATAAAAATCTGTTGACATATGCAAAATATACATTTTAGCCTGACTGTCTTTAAGTCATCTTAAATATACCATAGCCTTGCCTTAAGAATTATTTTTCATAAATAAATATTGGGTTATTAGTGGCCTCAATAAATGATTTTTACAGTCATCAGACAAAAAGAAGTCTAATCTACAAACTTCTTAGTTCTGTTTTTCTGTGATTATTCATACTACAAAAACAAAACTTTGAAATCAGAGACATAATAAATCCTATTATAGTATAAGTACTAGTATTTTTTAAGTTTCAAATGACCTAATAAATGGTTATGGTTAAAGTGTAAGGAAACTTTAAACCACTGTTATATTACTGCTAGAGTTCTAAAGCCCAAACAATAAAGCTGTCTTGCCTGGAAATTAATATCTTCAATAAACTAATGAACTGTTTTGTATCACAAGATAAAAACAGTTTCATTTCAAGAGTGAATTCAGAGATAATTCATCAGTACTCTATTAATTATTACTTAAATTTTGCTTTGTAAGAAGTCTTTATGTTTCCTTCCAGGGCTATAAAATCCATTTGTGTGGCAAACTATATAATAAATACATATTGGCTAGAGAAGACCTTTGAAGGATTTTTTTCATCACTTTCACATCTTCTTTTAAAGCCAAAAACATTACCTTTTTAGTGTTGTCCTATGGGAATATTTTCTAAACTACAGTTTTTTTGTTAAGGTTATTGCAATATCAAGACTCTACTAGATGGCAGTATAATTAATATAGCTAATATATTTTATAAATTAAATTACATTTAAAAAGTAATCACTTGAGCTCAGTAATTCAAGACCACCTTCGGCAACATGGCAAAACCCCATCTCTACAAAACATACAAAAATTAGCCGGGTATGGTGGCACATGGCTGTAGTCCCAGCTACTTGGGGGACTGAGGCAGGAGGACTGCTTGATCCCAGGAGGTCGAGGCTGCAGTGAGCTGTGACTGCACCACTGCACTCCAGCCTGGGTAACAGAGCAAGACCCTGATCTCAAAAAAAAAACAAAAACAACAACAACAACAAAAAAAACAAGTAATATTTAAGATATTCATTTAGAAAAAATTATTTTCAAGCCTGAACCATGTTTTAAGTATATGTATATAATAAAGTAAACAAATACAGGTTTTGAAACTATAAAATAAAATATAAAACACAATAAATATAAAGTATAAATATGTAAAATAAAAATTTCGTAATAGTGGATTTTGCTTAAATTAATATTTAGGGAACATTTCAGATCATTTATTAATGGATTCTCTGAACCTACATTACAAAAAGACACTTTAGTTCATTCATATATAAAAAGAGATTTCTTACCGATTCTAGCAGCAATGACGCCTGCAAACAGCAGACTGACGGAGATTATGGGCACAGATTCAGGACTTGTCTCCGGGACAATATTAGCAGAATTAGACCCATTAGACATGTATATTTCAGTTGTAATTTCAGGTATCTTGGTAGGTGTAATTGACTCTCCTTGAATGAACCTTGATCGGATATCTTCAAAAGGAGAAACGGACAAGTCCAGGGGGCTTCCAGGCATGAATACAGAGATCACACACAAGATCAAACAGGAAAGCTGTGCCAATCCTGAGATCAGACCTGTCCGAACCAAACCACATTTTCGACGTAGCCAAGTAAAAGCTACAGTTCCCATTATTCCAGTTATAGCTGATGCTCCCATCAAAATACTGAGGATGGAACCACTCAGTCCCTGAGTGTAGGCGTACCCTGTGGTGATGCAGTCAAAGCCCAGGACAGTCATATAAAGGAAAGCAAGACCCATGCCAGCCAGAAACACAGGCTGGTTGTAGTAGGAGACCCATCCATCTCGGAAGGTACGGAAGGGCTCAGCCATCTGGGAGGCACAAGTAGGCTCTTGCTCATGTTCAAGCTCATGGATGTTAGAGTCTTTCACACCCATTAGATGAGTTCCCTCCAGGGGTTTTGGCTCAGTATCTGTTAAGAAAAGATACCATTATTTTGTTGGGGAGGACATGTAGAAATAAAAGCCAATTATTAATAGTACTTTTTTTCCATTCCCCTTCCCAATGGGTACCCTTGGTTAGACATTGTAATATGTATTTTCTTTTACTAATAATCTAAGAATTCCAGCCAAGGAATAATTATCAAGTGTCATTTTTATTAAATAAACAAAATACTATTGATCTATCCCTCTTTTTTCTCTCTCTCTCTCTCGCTCTTAGAAATTATACTCCCACCAAAGTAAACAGCAGGAAAACTCACCAGGTAAAATATAAAAATTGTCTAAGAAAACACAGTGTATTGGCCAGGCACGGTGGCTCACACCTGTAATCCCAGCACTTTGGGAGGCCGAGGTGGGCAGATGACGAGGTCAGGAGATCGAGACCATCCTGGCTAACATGGTGAAACCCCGTCTCTACTAAAAATACAAAAAATTAGCCGAGTGTGGTGGTGGGTGCCTGCAATCCCAGCTACTTGGGAGGCTGAGGCAGGAGAATGGCGTGAACCCAGGAGGCAGAGCTTGCAGTGAGCCAAGATCGCGCCACTGCACTCCAGCCTGGGCAACAGAGCGAGACTCTGTCTCAAAAAAACAAAAAACAACCAGCATATTATTTTCTGGGACCCTGCAGAGCTGGATAAAAAGATTCCATTTACCCAGAAGCCCAGTGTCCTCTTCTCCAGTGAAATACCCATCTTTGTGTCCTCACTCCCTTCCACTGTCCTACAAATGACTACATAACTCCCTCCTCACAGAGTCCAAGGGATTCTCTCATTCTCTTTTTTTCCCCACATTTTTTCCCAGTCCTATGACTTAGCTTTGCCCAGCTATCTCTCAAGTAATTGAACCTCTATAACTACTGCTCACATCAAGGAAGAGGGCTAGGGGACCCATTCCAACCCCACCAGATTCAACCCGGAGTTTTTTCCTAGATCCTCAAAAGCCTGCTCTTGCCTCGTCTACCAAAGCGATATATTTAACCTCATCCGGCCCCCACTGGTAATAAAACCTGATACAAATTCAAAATAGTTTTGATCTTCACCAACATTTAAGGTCTGAACATGAGAACAAAAGGAGAGATCATTGTGTTCAGTTTACCTTTGTGTAAATTCAGCTGTTTCAATTCAGTTTCCTCTTCTTTAAGACCAGCTTTCACAGCTAGAGCTGGGGTTTTCTGGTAAACCTTCCAGAGCAGAACGTACTCCACGCACATGGATACTAAGTTCCATCCCGAAATAAAGCCACAGCCGATGACTGGGGAGCCAAATGTCATAATCTGGCCAACAGCCATGGGGGCTAAGATGTTGGTTAACTGGTCAATCCTTCGTATTGTGGCATTCATATCTAGAGAGGCAGGTGAAAGAGGCAGGTAAGTGTGCAAACCCATCAAAGAGAGACTGCCCATTTATACAATACAAAGCTGTAAACCAAGAGTATAGATTCCTAAAATGTGGTTTTCTAAAAGTACATTTGTAAGAAAGACATTTTGCATTTTGTTGGAAAAATATTTGTTGTTTGGGTCAAGTCCCACTAAATTTGCCTCAAAAATGATAATCCCCTTGGAATTGCATAAATCAGTCTAATAGCTTTTTAAAATGAATACAGCAGTGACTCTACATTCATTTTTTTCAACAAATATATCTTAAATGCCTATTATAAGCTAGTCATTATTCTCAACAATTCTTAACACTACAAAGAAGAAAAGTAACATTCTTCCCTGTCTTCACAGAGTTTCTATTCTCACAGGAAAGAAAAGACAATAAATCAACAAGCATATGTGTGTGTGTGTGTACACACACACAAACACTGCATATGTCAGATGTTTATTAAATACTATGGTGAAAAGTAATGAAGCAAAAGGGCAGAGAGTGCTCAGGGGAATGTTCTAAATAAGGCGAGGTCAGAGGACTCGCTGAAAAAAACAGCATCACACCAACGAGAAGCACTGAAAAGAAACACTAGCTTGGTCACAAGAGAGATTCTGGAGACCTCAAAAAAAGGAGAACGATAAGGGCAATGCCTGAATAAAGCTGATTTAAGAGACTGGTGCCAACCCCAGGGGACACCATTTGTATTTTCAGTGAGTCATACCCTGGAGCACAATGTGAATGCTTCCCATGGCCTTATGGAAAGCAAGGTACTGCCCAAAAAATGGAATTGGAAATAGACAAGTCTTTTGGATATGTTTTGACAAAAAGAACAAAGAAATAGAGTAGCAGAGAAGGAAGTGTGCTAAAGATAGGGATTTTTAAGAAGAGCAAAATTAGAGCAGGATTATGTGCTACCTGGAATGATACAGTAGATAAGGGATGTAATCTGAATCTACCGCATAACTGAAGGAGTTGTTCTTAGACAGGAACACAATTCATCAATAGTAACAAGAGTAGAGACCACATATATGGCTTCAGGTACAGGTAGGAAGAGAGACGTGATGGTGGAATCACATGGAAGCTTTCTTCTCATTTATTCCATTTTCTCAGCAAAATACAAAGCCAGGTCATTGACGAAAGTGAGGATGGGGGAGGAGGACTTGAACATGTGATGAGAGAGGAGAAACAACTGTGAATGGTCCTCTAGGAAAGTGGAGAAGGAAAGAATCAGAGAAAAAAGTGTGATTATCTGGAAGCATGAAAGGACCAACTCTGTGGCCCTGAACCTCAAGTGAGAATGCTGAGCAAGTTCGTGCATTTTTTTCCAGCCATGCTCTACTGTGGAAAGTTGGATTTAACCAAAGTCTTACCAAACAAAAGTGACAAAACGAGAGGGGGCCAACTGAGCTGAGGGTATATGCCAAGAGATGATCATATAATCATGACTGGCCTTGAATTTTAAGCTGGGTAAGAAAGAGACAAGAGAGAGGTCATGGACAGTGAAAAGGCAGTGGAATGAATGGTTTGTAGGTGCCAACCACATGGATTGTTGAGGCTGTGGTAGTGAAGAAGTTGGTGGAAAGACAGAAGGTGATTTCTCAAGATATGGATGCCTAAGACTGAGATTATGGGAGGAGAGAATTTAGTGGTGATAACAAAGTCTAGAGTTTGACTACGGGAATGTATTCCTGAGTCAGAGTGGAGGACAAAATAAATAAAGAGGAAGTTAAAAAAATGTCCAACACAAAGAAATGATACATGTTTGAGATGATGGAGATGTATCTCCATCTCATCTCATCACAACATCACTATGTACTCCATAATAAGCACAATTATGTGTCAGTATAAAAAATTAATTAAAATAAAATAAAACCAAAAGTTTTAGGACAAAAAGAAAGTGAAGAAAGTGATCTACTTTTTCACTTCCTGTCTCACAGAACAGAGTGAAAATTAGTGAGACAAGTCTTAAGCAATCATTTGGGTCACCTTAACAGAAAAACAATACGTGATGAAGAAGTACATTAACAGAAGATTGTCTTTATTCCTTCTGTAATTCTTCCTGGTCCTCAATTGCTTTCCAATTAGCCCTATGAGTATATATTGCATATATGATAACAGGAGAACTTTGACATATTTCACCTTTCACTTGAGAGGCAAAGGCAGCCTTCATTGATCCTACACTTGACTGCCATCGCAGAGGTTTCACTACCATCTGCCTCCCACTAACTAATAAGTTTCCAACTCATATGCCAACAAAGAAGTGTGGAATTTATCCAAATAACTCAATAATTGGGATCCAAAAAGCAAGTAACTAAAGAAAACATATATTTGAATCTTAAAGTCCCAGAATGACAACAACAAATTATTTTAGTTAAAATTATTTCTTACCCTTTCACTACTTCAGTTTTTAAGAGCTCACGGAGCTTCCCAATGTCACCAATTTCCATCTTTTATATTATACTTAGAAAGTTAATAATATGTAGGTGTCAGTAGAAATGTTGTTTTAAAAAACAGCTTTTATTTTTCTGATGCAGAATGGATAATTAAAAAAAAAAAAAAAAAAAAAAAAGACTTAGGCCGGGTGCAGTGGCTCACGCCTGTAATCCCAGCACTTTGGGAGGCCGAGGCGGGTGGATCACGAGGTCAGGAGATCAAGACCATCCTGGCTAACACAGTGAAACCCTGTCTCTACTAAAAATACAAAAAAATTAGCCGGGCATGGTGGCGGGCGCCTGTAGTCACAGCTACTCGGGAGGCTGAGGCAGGAGAATGGCATGAACCCAGGAGGCAGAGCTTGCAATGAGTTGAGATTGTGCCACTGCACTCCAGCCTGGGTGACAAAGCGAGACTCCGTCTCAAAAAAAAAAAAAGACTTAATCATCTTACTGGTAGCAGGCTAGAAAAGAATCAGTCGTATGAATATGCAAATATACGCTCTTTACCAATTTATATTTAGTCTTACATAAGCACACAAATATGTGTTGATTTGATTCCAATTTAACTGTTCTCAGCTACAGCTGTGGCACAGAACATGACATTAAATAACTACTTCTATTATAATGGGTATATTACATCCATAGAAGAAATTTTTTTTTTAATTTCCTAGCAGTTTTGTCTACTTCATATATGAAATCGATTTTTAATCAATACCACACAAACACAAAATTTATCTGCCATACTTGATCAAGCTAACTGGCAGATTATTTTTTAGCATGATGGGCAAGAAAAATCTCAGAAGATACTAATAAAGAGTGATCCTCAAAAGAAATGGAGGAGGAAAAAAAGCAATAGATGGAGTTAAAAAGCCTGGGAAAAGGAAGTAAGATTCAAACGTGGCACAAGAGAATGTTATCGTAAAACACTGTACTAAATCAAGCACCTAGAAAGTACCTAAATTAGTTAACTGGTTAGCAGTATTCATGAGAAAAATAAAACACCTTTTCTGGAACTTTCCGAACTGGATAATGACTGCTGTATTTTGGCCTGATGCCACTGAAATTCTAAAACTTTTTAACCTTGGCAGGGAAAATTCCTCCTTTTCTTTTACCCTCAGTGATACAGCTTCCAGTTTTAAAACAATCTCTAAAATTAAGAAACACTGTGATGAGGAAATGGGAGCAATCAGCATCCAGCTCACAACTTTTACTTTTCATGGGCATACCCCTCCCCTTTCACCCTCTACACATATCACAAACAGGTGAAGCCTTCCTGGCCTAGGCCCCTACCTGGGTTTCTTTGCCACAACCTCAAAAATCAGCCTGCATAAACACAAATCCTTCCTGCCTGGAGTAGGTGGGTCTGTGTATAAGAGACACAACCTCATAGGAACCCAAGGCAGCAGGGGGAGTCCCTTCTAGATGTACTTTCCCCCTTCTTTGTCCCGTTTTTCCTTTATCCTCCTCCTTTTTCTCTGTTCTCCTTTAACTCTGCAATAGCAGAAATGGCACAAAAAATCCACAATTAGATACTTTCTGACCTTCAGAACTAAAGAAGTTTCTGTTTCCTGTTTTGAAACATGCAGAAAGTTTTCCTTCACTAGTCCACCAGCCCACACTGCTGGCTGGATGTGAAAGAGCACCACTTACTAAAAGCTAATGTAGAGTGGACAAGAGTTCAACAAACATCTCACTTCCTTTCCTACTTGAAAAACATCAGAAAGTTAGAAAAAGACTGAATAGCCTAGATTCTTCCACTCTGCAATAATTCATAATATAAAGACAGACAGCTGAGAAACGACCAGTCATATATTTGTTGTTATTCTTGGACATCACTTCATAGAAAAATCCCACAGAGTTATGTGGCATGTTTGCAGTTATATTTATATGATGTGTGTATATATATGTATGTATATATATATACACGTATATATATATGTATGTGTGTATATATATGTGTATATATATGTGTGTGTATATATATATATTAGGACAAGTTAAAGATTCTGGCTAACTTTCTTTTTCATATTTCAGACTTTGCAGAGTCAAATGAGTTAGTTAAAATCAGTTAAGTGAAAGAAAATAATTTTATTTTATTTTCATTTTATCTATAGCTGCTGCACAAATCACAGAATAATCATTGTAAAAGTCAACTTTCTTCTCTAAGTATATTCCAACAAATACATGTGTGATCTATTGTCAAAATATATCCTTTTGTACCCTTTGAATTTTAAAACATGGATCTATTTTACATGCTTTAAGTAGTTTGTTAAAAAGAGAAAGTAAACAAAAAAAGACAAAGCCTTATCATCTAGTTCAATGTGACAAAAAAGACATGAAATTATTCCTCATTATAAATGATCACAGGAAGAAAAGTAAATGAGAATCATGATTTTAGCTCCAGAGGGAATTTCCTGTGATACAGATTCACACATGCTAAATTCATCTTACGTACACACCATCCTTTAAATCAATCACTGTGGAATTTCTAAGTCAATAATAATACTGCACCCACAAAGTGATGATTCAGGCAAATTCTTCTTCTAGACCTTCCACAGACTTTGTTCTCCTTCACTCACCCCTCCTTTCTTTTTTTTTTAACCAAATGGTCCAAACAAAGCTGCTTGCTAACCCCAGCACATAATCTTGCCTTCTGTATCCTGGGATATGCCATTTAAGTCATCAAGAATGGTTTACTTGTCTGTCAGGACAGTTGGGCAATGTGTTTGTTATACCCATTTTCTCAGTGATTAGCAGAGTTGACTCAGCTGATCTGACAGGTAGGGAGGTGTACCCTTCCTCCTTTCCCCTGTGTAATTATCAATCCAAATTGTGTCTGTGTGTCATATGAGGGGACGGCAGGCAATAATGAGTGAGGGAGGTTATTCTGAGCCTAAGTAATATTGACAGAATAGGACATGTTGCTTTGTAAGCATTCTTCAGATGTTCTTTGACCACTTGTTTATATTCCCAATGAACAACTAAGATGGTAAACTTCTTAAAAACTATATTCTGTCCTCTATTTCTTTGGTATTTGTAACAGTAATTATATTACATTGTACATAATGTAATAAAATTATAGATTATAACTTTAAGATGGAAGAAATTAACTTCTAGAGTCTCTCCTACAATTGTTTCCATTTGATTTAGAGAAAAATAACATCCATATGACTGATAAGCACCAGCAATAACATTCATAGGTATGACCAGTAAAATCTCATGTCAGATTTGCACTGTTCTAAGTATAAACATTTAGAAAGTTGATTGAATTTTTAAAAAAAAAAAAGAGGAAAGAAGAGTTATTCCATTTGCCAAGTTTGTGTAGGATAAAAGAGAAGTTAGCTATCCTATAAGTTAACTTTGTAACAGTGAGATAAATCAGCACCAAAACTGACAATAAGGTAAGAAAAAAAGTATGCTTTCAATTTATCATTCTTAAAAAATACCCAGAACAAAAATACAAGGCTTACAGCCTCATTTGTCACCACCGATTTAAAGTGAATCCTAACATGCTCATTTCATTGAAAGAGAAAGCCAAATTACTTGCTAGTTTGCTTCTGTCTTCTCCTGCAACAACAACAATCCAATCCCTTTGGATTGTGATTGCAGTAGCAGTACTGGCCAAATTTGCAATATTTGCAATAGTGATGATCAGGATATAGCAGGAAGTCTAAAGAATGACAAGAAAAAAATGAGTTATAATGTCAGTTTACCACACTGTACATATGTCACTAAACAAGGCAGTTTAAAATAGTCTTTGGTGGAATGATAAAAAAAAGTATTTTAATTTCATTTATAAGAAATCATTTTATGTTATAGATATGAAACTGAATGAATACCAGTAGTCCAGGGGCATAATGTCCTAACCTGTATCATCTAGATCATCTGTAGTACACATAATACAAAAATTATAATAGTCAGGTGAATACAGTTATAAAATGTTAACACAGTGGTGGTTTTGAACATTTCTCCCACAAATATTGCCTTTGAAAAGAATGTTGAAGGGGAATTGAAAACACCTGTATTTAAGTCAGAGTTCTGACACCTTCTAGTTGCATGACAATGGGCAATCAACTAACGTTCACTTTGTCTTAATTTTTTCAATAAAATGAAGGGAATAGGCTCAAAGATTTCTAAAGTCCTACCTGGCTTTGCAACTCTATAATATCAATCCACATATACACAAGAAGATTCAATATGACACCAAATGCATGGTTTATACCACACCCCATCCCTCTCCTCTTTTCCATCAAGCTCTTATGAAATCACAACATGAAAAGTTATCTGGTTGACATTCCCAAACAGAAGTAACAATTATTATTGGAGGAACGCAATTATGACTGACTAATATAGATATGGATAACATTTATTAAATAGCACAAACAAAGTATAGGTCACTAAAAAGCTGAAAACAAACAACTGAATTCTATAGTAAACTCTTAGAAATGCCATTAAAAACCAATAGGACAAAATTTAAATTCAAACAATACTTAATGAGTGCCTGTTGTGGGCAAAACAACAACAAAACAAACTATAGGGGATATTACAGTAGACACAGAAATCAATATTAAAAGGTCACACTGGCAAAAAAAAAAAAAAATAGCTTCAAAGCATTTTCATCCTTTACCACTACCAGATATTCAATTTTCTGCCATCAAGAATCTCATTGAGAACTTACGAGAACCCATCCATGGTACATGGTCAGAAGCTCATGTTTATGTAAGAAAACCATCATCAGGATGATTCCACACAGGATGACTGAAACATTCTGTACCACCAGCGAGGTCTGGGCCACTGTGCAGAGGAAGAGAGAAAGTGTACATTACATCAAAATGTCTCAGTGAGACTGTTCTTATCCACACATAATTGTTCTACTATAATACATTAATATACAGACCTAATTATTACCAGATAAAAAGAAAACCTTTCTGAAGTCAGTCCTGCCTCAACTACTCCCAATACGACCCAGAGGATCACACCAGACCAGTAAATATGCAACCAAAATGATGAAGTACCACAAGTTTCTCTGTTCATTGAAGTCTATCATAATGACTACATTTTCATTTAGTTTATCTTCTTGAAAGTTTAACATAAACGGAGCTGTAGTATGATATAGACATGATCCACATTTCAGCTCTTTGTTGCTTAAGGTAAAACAATAACATGTATGAGGTTAAAGAGGAAGTTATGAAATCTACAACCTCCTACATGGCAGGCTGAATCTGATAATATGGTATACCTAAATAGAAAAGACACACAAAAATTTGCCAAGAATAAAGCAGCAGTGTATTTCTTTGCATACTAATGCTATTTGCCATTGCTACGAAATTCTAAGCTACCCCTTCCATCACAGATGGCAATTCTCTTAACATGAGGCGCCCATATAGATAAAGCGCTGGAGTAAGGACAGATAAAGACACCTGGTAGCCTCTTCTCTGCCACTCAGTAGGCAGATGATCTAGGGCAGGATACCTAACATCTCTTATGCCTGCGTCTAGAAGGTGAGAATGGTAATACCTGCCTTCCTTACTTTATAGGGTCATAATGATGCTCAAATAAAACACTTATGAAAGCAGTTTGGAAAACATGAAGTTCTATATGTAAGGGATAATTACAGCTCTTGTCTTCAAGGATAATGTAGTTCATCCTTGCTTGGAAGGTCATATCAAACACCCAAGAAAAAATAAACTGCTTTCTGAAAGCAGTCTGATATAAAATCCCAACATATAACTCATTCATTCACTCATGCATTCATTCACTGGATAAGGATCAGATGTCAACTAAATAAGGTTCTTAGCTTTTGGGACCCTACAGACCAGAAGAAGAAAAGATATGTGAACAGATCATTATTATCTGTGTAAGAGCAGAGGTGGTAACAAAGCCTCATGGGAACACAGAGGAAGAAATGGTAAACTCAGCCCAGAGGTATTAGGAAACATTTTTCATAAAGAGTAATGTATGAGTTGATTATATAGGATAAGTGGGAAATTGTTATCCTACCACACTTTTCTTCATCCAATTCAATATTCTTTCCTAATCTATGATTGCAGTGCTCAACAATCATTAGATTAAAAGTTTCTATGTATAATATTCCTGTGTTCCTATGTATAATGATGCAAAGAAGTAAATTTTTTTCTAGATTACAGAACTTTTTTCTATATGTGTTCTGGTCTACTCATTCTAAAAAGAGAAATATGTTCACCTTGACCATTTTCCTAGTAGCATCAAGTCCTAGAATTTGATAAGCCTGTTGCTCTGTGTCCAGAAGCAGTCATCTCGCACTGAAAGAATGAAACCTCAGTCTTTTGCCAACATCTAAGTCAGGCATGGTCAGGTCTTGGCATTATCAACTGAGCAATTCAAGAAAATTTACCCTGAATGATCATCCATATTTCCCTTATATACTGGAAAATTTAATTGCTCAATTACTTTCTTTCCTGTATAAATTGACATGATTTCAGTACTAATGCTTAGAATAAATATCAATATATTATTATTTCTTCTTTTTCCCTACAAAATTTATAATTCAGCTCTTTGTGATCCAGGCTCAACTATTCTGCCTTGAAGCTATTCTTAGTTTTCAATTCCCTTATACATACTCTTACATGAAACATAGTAACCAAAGAACAGACGTTAAGGCTGTCTCAGGAACATCACACTAAAGGGACTCCAGTACAAGATACAGTTAGGAAGCCTGAGTTAAGCAAACTTTTAATGTTTAACATGGTTCTCAGAGAAGTGCTACAAGGTTAATCATTAACATATGAAATTTATGAACAGCCAAAGATACAAAAAATCTATTAGGTCAATGTCCAGGCATCCCAACTTTGTGTGGGAGCCATGGGAACCTCCATCCAGAGGTGGTGCCATCTAAGCCCTCCTCCCTCAAGTGTGGCATGCAGACATTCCCTGGTTGTTTCTCTCCTAGTTTGTTGTTTCCTTTGCTACAGAGGTAGCTCAGGCATTGGTCCCATGAATATAAGGGCTTAATTATATAACAACACTCACCTTTAAGTCTAGCATTCTTGTCCACCCAGTCACCGATGATGGCTCCCAGGACCAGAACAGACCCTGCCACCACCAGCCCGTAGACTGCTGTCAAAAGGAGGCTGTTTCCATAGAGCTCTACCAGAAACACAGACACTGCAAAGTGCCACATCCGATCTCCCTTAAATGAAAAGAGAAAATGTTTTGATGGAATATTTTTCGTTTCTAGTCTATTGTACTCAGGAAGTTGCTTCCTTATCAAAAGGGCACTTCCTGGCTACATTATGAGACTTTCAAAGTCAGTAATTACTCTTAGATTGAATACTGCTCAGATGTTAAAACGTTCATCCCAGCATAATGGAAAATATTCTTGCCCAATTATTAAGTAAACTTGAAAAGGCATGATATTAATGAACCGCACATTCTCTTTTTCATTCTAGAAACAAAATGCAGTTTCCAGACCCAAGATGGCTTTTTGAGACAAAAACGTGTTCTCCTGTGTGTCAGGTTTCTCCTGGGGCCTGGAATTTGCCTATCTTGATTGCAGAGGCATAAAGTAGTTTGCTATTGAACCAGAAATCAATTACAGTACAGTTCACAAACATTAGTATACCTTAAGCATCAAGAAAAAGCCAGTTTTCCAATTTGTAAAATGATGGGAATGGACCATATGATCTCCAAGGTTTCTTTCATGTCTAATATCCTAAAACCTATGAGATTTCATAAAGTCATAATTCGAAAGTCATAAAACAGCAGAGCGATCGGAAAGAGGAGAGTAGTAACAGCAAATTCTGGCACTGCATAAACAGTGATGTCAGAAATAAACTTAAATGCCTAAGTAAGCAGTTACGTTAACATTTTAATACAGATGAGTTTTGAAAGGGGGAAAAAGCTACTTATTTCTTCACACAAACTCCGGAGAATATAGGGAATTTTGGAGTTCATTACCATGAAATGTGATTTAACAGAAACTTTTAAGTGAATTAGGCAAATTAATGTCTTAAAAAATCTACAGTGGACCTTATTATGAGATTTTAGGCTCCATCCCTGACTTCTGAAATTAACATTAAGGAGGACAACCATGTTCCATCATAACTTATCTCTGGGAATCCCTAGAGGAAACCAAATTCCAGGCCTCATAGATTTGACCCTACAGAAATACTTCTACTCCTAGTTCTTCCCAAAGTCTGTTAACATCTTCATGAAAAAATCCATGTATTAGAAGCAAATACTATCCTGGTATGTCAAATGATTTTAAAAATTTAATGAAGCCAAGATAATAATTTTATACATTCGAAACTTAAATTGATGCATGTTAGCAATCATTTACAAAAAACTTCGTGTAGACCAGTAGTTCTCAACTAGAGATGACTTTGCTTCTCCTACCCCCACCCCACCTCCCCGGGGATCATTTGGCAATGTCTGGAGTAATTTTGAGTTGTCACAACAGCAGGGGGGTGGAGCTGTTACTTAATCTTTAACCTGAAAAGCAAATTTAGATTTGATTAGGATAAAATGGGATAGGGAGAGGGGAGATACTTTATTCTAATCTCCATTCCTCTGAATAGCTCCCAAGGAAAAGACAAAAACACACACATGTCCCAAATGATAGGTTGCCTCTGTCAGCGAGTTTTCTCTTTCTTAACATACAGGTTAAGAAACACTTTTCTAATACTGTTGTTTCTTTCTTTTTTTTTTACTCTTATTGTATTTTTTAATTGTCTTAGAGTCCTCTAAAGCAAGACATCAAGACAAATGCTATTAAAGTTTTGAATCTTGCTTATTCTTGCATGCCATACCACCTCTTTGATGGAAAGAAAGAAATTGCTCACATTACCCCAATTTCCAACGGGCTTAGGCTTTAAGAAGCAACAGACTCTATGTTTACAAAAAGCCTAATATTTGGGTAAAGTCTATGTAAATATTGACCAAGTGCCCATCCTTCCTTATTTCCATTTCTTGCCTTCCCACCAATTCTCACTAAACTTGGATGACCTATTTATGTGTCCATGTACCCCCACTGGACTGAGAGCTGAAGGCAAACCTAATAACTGTCAATGATCATGGTCCTCAATCCACTTAATACTTACTAAGTGGCTACTATGTACCCGACATTTGCAGGCACTAGAGCTTCAGCAGTGCACAAAAGGTTTTCATGCAGCTCACATTCCAGTGAGCACAGACCAAAAGCAAATCTAGCACAGGGCACGTGCTGCTATGAGGAAATATAAAGTAGGATGGAGCTGGTGGCAACAAAGGCCTCCATGAGCAAAGTGAGCCTCTTGGAAACGAGGGCTGGAGAAATGCAGACATATTGGGGTTTACATGGAGAGAGTTTGTAAGATCATGTTATCAGATATAAGCAACTGGCCCCTCTTTTTCACTCTCTTACACTGTCATCTTTTTGTTATTAGATATCTTTTTTAAAGCCCATACTAAATTGTATTATAAGCTCTTTGACAATAGTATCCACTTTTTTTTTTTTTTTTTTTTTTTTTTTGAGACAGGGTCTTATTCTGTTGTCCAGGCTGGAGTGTAGTGGTGTGATCACAGCTCACTGCAGCTTCAAACTCCTGGGTTCAAGCAATTCTTCCACCTCAGCCTCTCAGTAGCTGGGACTACAGGTGTGTCTCATGACACCTGGCTAATTTTTAAATTTTTTTTTGCAGAGACAGAGTCTCCCTATGCTGCCCAGGCTGGTCTCAGACTCCTGGGCTCAAGGAATCCTCCTGCCTCAGCCTCCCAAAGTGCTAGGATTACAGGCATGAGCCACTGCACCTAGCCAGGATCCACTTCTTACACTACCTTGTATTTTGATAATATAGAGTAAAATGCATTGATCCATTGGCAGATAGAAATGAAGTCAGAAATAAAAGGCATTCGACCCCACACAAAACTAACCTGAGGCAACCTTCTACTCTAATGCCCCTATGTTCAGTGCATAAGAAATCATGATTTGGCAGGGTGGGATGGGAAATGCATATATATATATAATATATATACACACACACATAATACAGAAACATAAATGTTTTGTTGTAATAAAATCAGGCAGAGTGCCACACAAGAGAAAAAACATAAAAAGTATAATTACCTAGTGTTAGAGACATTCCTCTTTTGCACTCCTTTGCAGTGGAAAGGAGTAAAAATCCACTAAACCTTATATGATTGTAGTTGCTGCTGTTTGTTTAATCCAACTTTCTCATGAGAACTTCCTTTGCTTGACTTACTGTAAAGTTGGGATAAGCATGTGTCACCTTTCTTGTGGGACTTTTAATGAACATGACAAAATATCCTCCTGGAACAACCACGGTGCCACTGGTTTTCTGGCAAATCTGACCTCCTAACCTATTAACCAAAGGTCACATAAACCATAATCAGAATTTGGAAGAGAGGCATCTTCTTCCTCTAAGAGCAAGGCCAGACCACAGGCTGAGAATTTCAGATACTATTTCCATCACATGTTATTAATACTTAATATTTACTGAATTAAACCGGGGGAACAAACTATTGCTTTTTATTTATTAAGGGTTGTTTCACTAGGTTTCTACTTAGCATCATCAGCTGTTGGAATTAAAACAAACTCACACCAATTCCACTTTGTTTACATGTATTTGCAGAGTCATCCCTGTGTAAGCCTCTGGTAAGATAGGAGCTTGCTTTTCTAAAATGTCATCTATAAACTGCTATTTCTTAGAGAACCAATAATGTAGCTTAACAATTTCTCAAAGGCATTGGGTATAGATTTCCTCTTCCAGTGGTTTCCATCCATGTCTTAAGGATGATCCAATAAAAGTTTCCAATTTAAAAGGAAAATAACATTCAAAAAATTTACTCTCAAAATTCTTTCCATTCTTTTTAAATACATATGAGCCATGGACAGAATATAGCCAGATTTATTGCTTTTAAACAATAATTGTTTAATGTTAAAGATTCTAATCATCATTAAACATATATCTAGCACCCTTCTAGTTTATTATTTTTCGGAGAGAATTTTAGGAGCCCAGATCTACAGAAACACTAGGTCTTTTCCAGGACAACCTAGAAAGTCAGAGGGAAAACTGTAAATCCATTGCTGATATTCATTGGATGATTAATTTTAAGATAGCCTCCATTGCCCCAAACTTTATCTAACTATAGATAACATTTTTAAAGACCAGAATTTTTGTCACTCAGATATTTGTTCTGGGGGTCATTTATGTTTCAATTAATCTTAGAATGTTATTATTAGCTTAAGTCAGTCCCTCTACCATTCTATTGTATTCTCATGGTGCTGCACGCTGGAACTAAATTTTAACAAAAAAAGAAAACAAAATATTTTAAAATGTGAAGAAGAGAAGGTATATGAGACATCCATCCATCTTTTGTAGCAGATATGTCTATTTACTAAAGCTACTAACGCAACATACAATTTAAAAGCAAGGCAAATATTCCTTTCCTTGTTAATCTTGTCTGGATAGTTGTCTATCTACATAAACTACGATGATCTGATAATTAAGTTGCATTAACTAACACTCATGGGGAAAGATCTTCGATGTAAATAACGTTTTCATTAAAGCATGTGTACTTGGATGATTTATTTCTTTAACTGCTTGACAAAACTGGAAGTTGGCTTAATACAACTGGCTGGAACGAAAGGAAATAAAAATTGCGCAACTGTGTTGTAAGACTATGCATTCTCACTTACCCAAGTAGAGAGAGAATGACCAAGGTAGAGAAGGAATTTTGCAGAGGTCAGGTAGTCGGCCAAGGATCCTGCAAAGACACCGGCGGGGTGAGAAAAAGCGATGGTAGTCACTTAATGAGCTGAGGGCAGAATGCTTATCCATTTGATCTCATTAGAACACGATTATTAAAAACTACTTTGCAGGACAAACCACGTACATTTTAACAAGTTACCTATGAACCGATGTATTTCGTTCACTTAATACCATTCACTAAATTCAGTTATTGACCTAGTCAATAACTGCCCAACTTCACATTTCACATACAGTGAAGAAACTCTTGTTTCAGCATTCTTTTTTGGGTTGGTTGGTTGGTTTGTTTTGTTTCTTTTTTACACAAGGCAATCCAAACTGCCCAATCTACTCCATCCGTGCCTGTGTGCAAACCCCTTTTCCCACACCCTGAATTTCCTTTCTTCCTTAACGTCCACCAAATGTGAGTCAAAGGATCTTTTTACAAAGCTATGGTTCACAGCAGAGCCACATTCCTCCAGAACTCGTGTAGAGTTGCTTGTCTCCAAAGCCCCACCTGGGTTTCCACCATATGCTTTCGGTCAACGACACTCACCACAGCATCCTCTCTGGCGGTTGTGATCTCCCGCCCTGGTCATGACACTAGGCGACCCCGCTGGCTCTTCTGCGGCTGCTATCGCTGCTGCTGCTCTCGCTGAGGTGCTTGTTAACAGGAGTGCAAGGAACTGGAGATAGCACCTCTAAAAACACAACAGCCTTGGGCAAAAAGACTACAACGACGACTTTGGCAAAGAACAAAAGAAAAGGGGCCCAGGGATTTTCTTTTTTCCTTCTTTCCAAACTTAGCTAACACTGTAGCTGAAGTTGGAAAGGCAAAGCCTTATGGAAGCGGTTTGGGAGGCTCAGCAGGTCGTCCGAGCCTAGCGGACGCCCTGAGCCAGCTCTCTCCGCCGCCGCCGCCGCCGCCGCCGTGGACCGGGCCCAGCTCTTATACCGAGTCGGGGGCGGAGCTCCCTGCGACCTCCGACTGGGGCCGCCCCGTTCCCTTCAGGGCCGCCCGGGCGTCCCCGCGGCGCGAGACGAGCTCCCGTCAACCCTGCGCGCCGGGCCGTCCCCGCGCCCTTGCCCGGAGGAGTCGCCCGCCCCGGGCGCAAGCGTCCAACCGGCCGCAGACACCCTGCACGGCTTGCGGGGACCTTCGCCTCGACCCGTTCCACTCCCCGGGTTTTCCTGCTCTCCGGGAAGCCGCGAGGGCAACCTCGGGGGGCGGCCGTGGGGCTGGGAAAAGGAGGAAGGCGCGTGGAGCCGGCGGGGCGGCGTAGGGAGATTCTGCGCGAAACTAAGCGTCAGGTGCTGGAAGAAAGCGCTGCGCACCGGCTACCCCGCAGTTCAGGGAAAGGGCGACCGCCGGACGGTCGCAGTGCAAAGCTCCAGCGCGAGCTTGGTGGGTGGGGATTCCTTTTTTAACGAAAATAATTTTTAATACAGGTATCTAAATAAATATAATTCATGCCACAGAGGCCGCTTTCCTGGCCGTCCCATTCCGGCCCGCCTGCGGCAGAGAATGCCTTTCCTTCCCCGGACTGCATAGCAGGGCTTCCCTCAAAGAACCAGAATCAAAGGGCAGGAAGGGGGCGCAAAGATCAGAGTCCATCCCTCTTGAGAGGAGCAAACGGAGGCTTGCAAAGGTGAAGTCCCGCGGCGAGTTACAGACCTACCCGTATCCCCAAACTGGGGCTTCCAAATCCGTCCTGGAGACAGAATGAGGATGCTGCAGCCCCAGCAAGCCCTTCACCACCATTCCTTCTCCCTCTGTACCCTCTCATCCCGCCCCCACGCGCGCGTCCCTTCCCCACCTAACCTCCAAATGCCCCAGTGACAGGCTTACCAGGAATACCGGTTATCCCAGTTGTGTCCCTGGATCTGTCCCTGTCCAGATAAAGCCATTCGGTGGCCTCCTGGAGGGTGAGGTGAATGACTAAAGAACACCAGACTCTAGCCTTGGTTGACTTCGTTTTAATCCTGCTGTGCCAAACCAACCCCTGGGGCATACCAGCCCCTTTTGCCAGTAGGTTACCTTACCCTTCTTAATCTCACGAAAACCCTGGTAGTGGATCCTTCATATTGAAACTCCAACCAGATGCCACACCTTGAGCACAGGCCAGACTGACACCCAGTAGTGAAGGGAGCCACGCATGAGTATGTGCCCTGTATCTGCACTCTCAATCAGAGCCCCAAAGGTCTACGGGGTGGGTGCAGCTGGATTCGGTTGGGATGTGGTCTGGTGAGTAGAGATAGGGGTTACAGTTTAACTACTGCTTTTCACTGCTTTTTTCCTTTTCAAGCCCTCTTTTTTCCTTTCTTTCACACGACATTCAAGTTCTTTCTCCCAATTTAGAGAGGTTTTGGTTTGCTAACCGTGGAGAATAGGGTCATTTATACATGCATCCTTGAGAATAAACCAAAGTATACTCAGATGAGTGAACTAAAGTGAAGGAGTGAACTGGTAAATAAACCCCTCCACTTTATGGCGATCCCTTATTAGAGATGAATTTTTTGACAGGTCCTCAACAAGGCACAAAGGATAATGATAGTTTGCACATTTGTCAGAGTGTGTCTCAGCAACAAGGACCTCCAAGTGCTTTACATTAATTATTACATATTATAAGAAGGGGTGTCATGCTGTCCCCAACTTCCAGGTGGCTTTTTAAAAGTTCGGTTGGTTAAAAAAAAAAAAATTACTTCCCGTAGACACTGTTTGAGAAGTATTTGTGGAAAGAGTGGCTAAGTCAGCATATACCTCAAAATGTGATATGGAGTCTCTGTTCTCCATTGTCACCAAGGAGTCCCCAGAAGCCAAAACCGAGAGAATGTTATAAAGAACAAATGGGATACTGTAGTGAAGCAAGTAGGAAAGATACTTTGGCAAGAAAACAAGCAAGGTTCATGACATTAAAACCAGTGAGTGAGCTGTGGAAGGGGAATCTTAAATCCTAATTAATGAGAATAGTTGAGATATGTTAGTTGGGGCTTATGAAATGGAAAGAAATTGAAAATGAAAATAGAATAAAAATCCTCAAACTATTCAGAAAGTGCAAAATGACAGAATTCTTTTGGCTTTGACATGCTAGGTTACAAAGCACCGCTTTAATCACAAGACCCTTCGGGCTCTTCCTCCTTCTGAGAAAACATTTGACCAGTTGAAAATTAAGATTTCTTCCAAAAGTCATATATATGTTTTTGAGAACACAGAACATACAACATTCCCATCAATTTAATCTAACTAAGAAAGTCATGCAAGTTTTAAGTCAGTTTACAAAAAATAGTAGATACCCTAAAGACCATGTGCCAATTCATTTTCAACATGTTTTAAAGTTTGTAACTAGGTTAACCAACTTTTTAAAAATCCCAGCCAGAATAAAATGTATATGGCTATTTAAAATTCATTTAAAGTGTTTATGGTTGGGAAATAAAAACGGTTTTATCATTTCATTTTTAAGTTGCCTTTTCACTTACCGGCCAGGCATCCTCAGTTTCCTCTGCCATATCAGATGTGCTCACCAGGACAAAGGCAGAATAAAGAATGGCCACTATTCCACTGCTCTGAAGAAAAAAAGTAATAAGGTTATCACCAACTATTACAGGAAGGGCTCCAATCCAGGACTGTGCTTCTGTTGGATGTGAACCTTTTTACATTATCTTAGGAGCTATAAAGCCACGTTTCCATTCAAAAATCTTTCTCAGTGTTACAGGCAAATTTCAAGAACGGTTTTATATTTCTATAATATGAATGAATGGCTCTCGAGAAGTTTAAGTTCAACATCTACTTTAAATTACAGACATCCTATTGAAAGATAAATATCCTCCCAGGTCTTCATTTTGTTTGAACATTTCAAATAGATTTGACCTTGCAAAGTTTCTTATGAATGCTGGCTCTCATTGGGGGTGCTCTCTTGCTTCCTGTCTCTCTCTCTCTCTCTCTCACACACACACACACACACACACACAGTAGTCTACAGTTTCTAGTTGGAAAAATTAAATACAGAATTCAGAAGATTCCAAAAGAAATATACTCCTAAGGCAAATCCATAGAGACAGAAAGCATATTGATTGTTTTCAGAGCCTGGGAGGAGGGAAGAATAGGTAGTGACTGCTTTATGGGTATGTAGTTTCCCTTTGGGGTGATGAAAATGGTCTGAATCTAGATAGTGGCAATGGTTTTGCCACAATGTGAAATAATAAAAGTCACCAAAATGGCTCAAGTGGTGAATTTTATGTTATGCAAATTTTACCTTGATTAAATATATATATATTCTTAAAAGGAAAGTTTGCCATTTTTCAATAATGGTATTGATTGAGATAAATGTAGGCCAAATGTAGTCTCAGGAGATCTTAATCAAATAGAAAGAGACTGTGGAAAGAAAAAAAGAGAAGTCTTGGCCATTACACTGACAGGAAACTAAAACATGGAACTAAGTTAACTGTTTAGTTTTCTCCATATACAGCCAGAAAATACATAAAATTCTATTTAATAAATATTTCAGTCTCTTAACTTTTGCCGTGGATAGTCACTTTTGCTGTCTAATCTAACTCTCTCATGTTACAATGTCAAGTCTGTTCTCCTGTATTCTGTCTGATTTCATTAAAGCGCAAAACAAATGCTTGGTATCACCACAACAGTATCCTCTTCACATTCTCCAGATGCTGCTCAGCCTTGCCTTACTCAGGTTGTATAAACAGGGATGGATTTCCCAAGTGTTCAGTTATTTTAGCTGGTCTTCTCGATGCCCTTTTCAACTGCAGTTTGATTGCAAGCCCCTCACAGAAGACAGCACAGAACACCTCATCCATCTAAGCAGAGTTCCTGTTAACACATTCTCATGTCCTCAATCTTCCTTTTCAGACACTCTACACTGTTTCTAAGCAGCACCTTGAAGCTGATCCCTACTAAGCTGGCCATAAACTTATATTCATGAAGTTTGCCTTTTGCGCTGCTGTCAAAAAGTTCAGAGTTCCTTAATGTTTTGTTTAGGACATAGTTCATGTTTCCAGTGCAAGAGTCCCTGTTTCCAGCTCCCTCACCACCCCGACCTCTTAGTGGTATGATCTTTGTGTTTGTTCTTCTGTTTTGTTTTTTTTTCCAGTAAATACTACTTCCATACTGCTGATTTTTCCCTTATCAAGTCTCACAAAATACCCAATTATTACAGCATGTCAATTATGAGTGCAACATAGTAAAAGATAATGATGTCTCTCAGTCATAAAATCCCTAGACAATATCCTTAGTCTTGGGTCCTTAATTTGTGCTCACACAATAGTGTAATAAAGAAAATCCTAGAACTATAAAGACTTTTATCATGTGACCTGGACAAAGCCCTCTTCTCTGATGCAATTAGGAAATACTGGCTACAGTAATTATATCAGCATTTAAGAAAAGTTAAAAATACAGTATGAAGGCCCCTCCCAAGGATGTCTGTCAGAAATATTTCATTGCAGTGTTATCTACACTGAATGAACATATATAACAATAGACACCATATATTTGGAGCACTATACAAGTGGAAGATATGACACAAGGTGCTTATCAGATATTATCTTATTTTATTTTCACAACGGCCCTATGAAATGATACTGATATTATCCCCAGTGTACATATAAGGAACTGAGACTCAGAGAGGTTAAATAACTCACTAGAGGTCACTCAGCTAGAGAGGAGCAGAGCTGGGATTCAAGCCTAGACTTGTCTGATTGCAAGGCCTTTGTTCTTTTTGCTTTGTTATTCTGTCTCTTACCTGTCTAATAAGCTTGGAACAACACAGGTGATGCCAATAAGCATAAATATGGCTTTTCCTCCCTACCGGCTCCCTTAAAGATGACAGGTACTCAGGTACCAAAAAGACATTAGAAGTAACTTAGTACTGATGGTGGAGGCCGGCATAAAACCAGGGCCGTAGTGGTGGGAGGTACCACTACCCCCTTGGTTGTGTGGGAACCACTTAATACCAGGGGCTGTCGGAGGGTGTCAGTGTGAAGCCTGCTGCCCGAATCCAGGTGATAGTCTAGCTCCACTTCCAGAGCACTGTATGTTCATAAGATGAACAAACAACCTATTTAATGTTGCCCAAAGCTCAGTTTTATACTTTGAGATATGACAAGGGGAAACTAAGTAAAAATGAAATATTTTGGAGGTTTTCCATGTTTATTTTCAGACTGCTTACTACTGAATTTTGTAATCAGTATTAAAAGATGCGGGAGTTGGGACTTTATAAAAATATTTTGTTATCTCAAAAATAGTCAAAAGGAATTTCTTGGCACTGTACAGGGAAATAAGTGATAAAATTTTAAAGGGGACATGAGAAGTATAGATTTTACAATATGAAGGAGGTTATTTTTAAGCTATTTATAAAGCAGCATTAGATACAGATTTATTATTCAGTATAGAAGATGAGTTTTTCTATGGTACCAGAAGAAATGTATTTTTGAGAATCATTTTTTATATTTAGTAAACGTTCTACCAAAAAGAAGAAGAATATTTGCACAGGTCTTTTCAGTTTTCAATGTGCTTTCATATTTTCTCACTTAATCCTCTAGTGATTGTACAAGGTCTTTGATCAAGGACATTGTACATCACATCAACCCCAAAGGTCCATTGCCTGTATGTGTGTGTCCCTCTGGAGGTAGGGGAGGTTTTTAGTGATAGGGGTTGGTGATTTGGTGTACTATGGGTTTGGAAAAGGAATTGAGTTAAGGAGAACTTAAGGGGCTGAACACAAAAGATCAGGGTTTGGAAAGAAAACGGGCAGCATGGTACATCAGAAACAAGCTTCGGATTAGAAATCAGGAGAAAGAGTTCCATTTTTGCTAATAAGCAGCTTTGTGTCTTTGGGCAACTTATTTGACCTCTAGCTAAGCTCTGTTTCCTCATTTGTAAATTAAGGCAATAGTTGGTCCCTAAGATCAGATTAATCAAAATTGTGATTCAATAACAGTATCTATGGTTATTATTTTCCTCTTAATGTTTTTCTATATAATGAGCATGTATTACTTGTATAATGAGCATATATTATATATACAGAAACAAAAAGATTAAACTTTCTGAGGCTTTAATTCTTCACACACAAGAAGGCTTTATGCCGCCTCAACCTTTGAACAGGGCTAACTGTAAATTTTCTTCAAGGATGCTGATTTATAAAATGCTAATTAAAGTTTTAAAAATGTGAATTGCAATAATAGTTTTTAAAGAAATTTCAATATCTTCCTAACATATATAGGTATTATTTTATTTAAGATGAAAATGGGTGATGATTTTCTATTCTTTTTTTTTTTTTTTTTTGAGACGGAGTCTCGCTCTGTCGCCCAGGCTGGAGTGCAGTGGCGCGATCTCGGCTCACTGCAAGCTCCGCCTCCCGGGTTCATGCCATTCTCCTGCCTCAGCCTCCCAAGTAGCTGGGACTACAGGCACCCGCCACCACACACGGCCAATTTTTTTTTTGTATTTTTAGTAGAGATGAGGTTTCACCGTATTAGCCAGGATGGTCTCCATCTCCTGACCTCGTGATCTGCCCTCCATCTCCTGACCTCGTGATCTGCCCTCCTCAGCCTCCCAAAGTGCTGGGATTACAGGCGTGAGCCACCACGCCCGATGATTTTCTATTCTTGATTTTACACTTGATATCATTATTATACTTCTGGGGAATTTTGAGGTACTCATTAAGGCAACATATGATCCTTGTTTATTTTCAGGTTACTTTATCTGTCTCCTGGATCCAAATAGTCATAACCTGGAAAATAATATCACCAAGTAAGGACCTTGGTTTGATAACTGCTTTGGTGTTTCTGCATTTAAATTAACTGCTTTTTGAGTTGTTTAGTTCATCTGTTACCTGAAATGTAGCAATGCATATTTGAAGTTTTGCTTCCTGAAGAACATCACATTTACATATGAAGACTGATTTTCAATATACACCTATAGAGTTGCCAAAAACATACAACATAGGTTGCTAGAATTGATTGGCAAAAATATCTTTGAGGTTATAAATCCCAAAGAATGTGTCCTTGAATATGTAGGTTTCATTTGACTGTGGAAGTCCAGCTGAGGCTCGTTTTAACTTCTTCACGGATTGTTTTCTTAGGCTTACCTGAGTCTCCACCAGCACTGGCTGCGAGCTTCCCCTTTTCTGTCCCCGCCCTTTTTTTCTGATACACAGGCACGGCTTATTATTATTCTGTGGCAAGATCAACATGTAACTTCTTGTGCTCATGAGGTATATGTTTTTTGTATAATCTACTTTGTATTTGCCTTAGCATTAAGATGGATCCAGCCTTTGATTAAAAACAGTAAAGCAACCTTAGGAAATCACATTAGAAAGCATTAATGTTTTGACTAATTTAAAAATGCAAACAAAAAACACCTAGACTATAATTTTCAGTTTATAAGGAGGTAGTGTATCATTAAATGAGTTTAGTTTCTTCTTAGTACCAATTACTCTAGAGATTTCTAATTTGTTTGTCCTTATGATGTGGAGCCTACTACCTTTAAGGTTAATGTGTACTGATATAGAATGATGATTGTGGTTCAGTCTTTCATAAGGTGGACCATCTGAGGTAAAGTTGAACACCAATGGTAAAATGGTTAAAGGTTTGTATTTGTGTCACAGAAGTACCTCTGTACTACTTTTTTTTTTTTTTAAACAGAGTCTCACTCTGTCGCCCAGGCTGTAGTGTAGTGGCACAATCTCAGCTCATTGCAACCTCCGCCCCCAGTTTCAACCGATTCTCCTGCCTCAGCCTCCTGTGTAGCTGGGATTACAGGTGCCCACCACCATGCTCAGCTAATTTTTGTATTTTTAGTAGAGATGGGGTTTAACTATGTTGGCTAGGCTGGTCTCAAACTCCTGACCTCAAGTGATCCGCCACCTCGGCCTCCCAAAGTGCTGGGATTATAGGTGTGAGCCATGTACTACTTTTTAAAAAATGTCTCACTTTACAAGCAGTTGACCAACTCAAACAAGACTGTAATCCTAGCAAATTAAATGTATTAATCTGCCTATTGTGAGGTGATAATGAGCTGATGATGGGATATTTAGGAAATAATTCCTCACTAAATCTCACAAACTGCATTAAATTGGTATCTTCCTTTACTTGATTGTGCTATCTGGCCCTAGGGAAAATCTGGTACTTTTTCTCTTTTCAGGCTGTTCACATTTTTCAAAGCACAAGTATATGACAACTCTTCTGACTTCTTGTGTTCACGTATTTCAGAGACTTCTCATCGGTGCCATTTGTCTCAAATTTCTTTGCAAACCATAGCAGTATATAAAATCACCACTGTAAAAATGTCCCAGAAGTGCCCTAACTGTGCCTTTTGGTCAAATTAACTAGCTATTGCCTTCATATAGAAGATCAAAATAACTAACATTTCCAGTTCTCTGCCAAACACATTCAAACAAAGGCAGTTTGGCTACACAACTAAACCTAAAAGTTCCACCACAGATATAAACTGATGGTTCAACACACAAAAGCGTGGGTAAGCATTTCTGAGGAATACTTACAAAGATTACTGGTCAAAATCTTTCTCTAATTAATTTCGTTATATATGTATGTCCAGGTTAGCCCTGAGTGTATATTGTTCACATTGTCCCTATATAACTCTGTCACACTCTCAAGAGAAAGAAAACTTCTCTACTGTAATCAATTGGTTTAGAAATTAAAAGAGGGAAGAAGAGCCTTCAGGTATTTAATCTAGACCTTTTTTGATTGATACATAATGAATGTACATATTTCTGGGCTACATGTGATATTTTGATACATGCATACATTGTGTAATGATCAAATCAGGATAATTGGGATATCTATCACCTAAATATTGATCAATTCTCTAGGTTGGGAAAATGATAAATCTTCTCTTCTAGCTCTTTTGAAGTATACAATAAATTACTATGAACTATAGCCACCCTACTGTGCTATGAAACACTAGAACTTATTTTTTTCTATTAAACTGTATTTTCATTCCCTTTAACCAACTTCTCTTCATCCTTACTCCCCACTACTCTTCCCAGCCACTAGTAATCACCATTCTACTCTCTACCTTCATGTGATCAACATTTTTTAACTCCCACATCAGTGAAAACATGCAATAATTTTCTATGCCTGGCTTATTTCATTTAACATAATGTACTCCAGTTCCATCCATATTGCTCAAATGACAGGATTTCATTCTTCTTTATGGCTGAATAATATGTGGTTTTATATATACATATACATTTTCTTTATCTATTCATCTGTTGATGGACACTTAGTGTGATTCCATTTCTTGGCTATTATGACTATTGCTACAATAAACATGGACATGCAGATATCTCATCAATGTACTGATTACCTAGCAGTGGGATTGCTTGATCATATGGCAGTTCTAATTTCAGTTTTTTGAAGAACCTCCATACTGTTTTCCATGACTGTATTAGTCAATTTTCACACTGCTATAAAGACATACCTGAGACTGGGTCATTTATGGAGAAAAGAGGTTTAATTGACTCTCAGTTCTGCAAGCTGTACAGGAGGCATGTCTGAGGAGGCCTCAGGAAACTTACAATCATGGCGGAAGGTGAAGAGGAAGCAGGCACAATCTTCACATGGTAGAGCAGGAGATAGAGAGCTAAGGGGGAAGTGCTACACCCTTTTAAACAACCAGATCTCATGAGAACTCACTCATTATCACGAGAACAGCAAAGGGAAGTCCGCCCCAATGATTGAATCATCTCCCGCCAGCCTCTCCTCCAACACTGGGGATAGAATTCCACATGAGATTTGGGTGGGAACATAGAGTCAAACCATATCAATGACTGTACTAATTTACATTCTCACCAACAGTGTATAAGGATTCCCTTTTTTCTACATCCTCACTAGCATTTGTTATTGTTTGTCTTTTTGATCAGGAAGATAATAACCATTCTAATTGGGATGAGATGATATCTCATTGTGGTTTTGATTTGTATTTCCTTTATGATTAGTAATGTTGAGCATTTTTTCATATACTTTTGGCCATTTGTATCTCTTCTTTTGAAAAATGTCTATTCATGGCCGGGCATGGTGGCTTACGCCTGTAATCCCAGCACTTTGGGAGGCCAATGCGGGTGGATCACCTGAGGTCAGGAGTTCAAAGCCAGCCTGACCAAAATGGCAAAACCCATCTCTACTAAAAATACAAAATTAGCCAGGTGTGGTGGCACGTGCCTGTAATCCCAGCTACTCAAGAGGCTGAGGCAGGGGAATTGCCTGAACCCGGGAGGCGGAGGTTGCAGTGAGCCGAGATCACACCATTGCACTCCAGCCTGGGCAACAACAGTGAAACTCCATCTAAAAAAAAAGAAGAAGAAGAAGAAGAAAAATGTCTGTTCAGATCATCTGCTTATTTTTAAATTGGATTTATTTATTTACTTATTTGCTGTTGAGTTGTTTTGAGTTATTTGTATATTCTAGTTATTAATCCCTTGTTGGATGAATAGTTTACAGCTATTTTGTCCCATCCTGTATGTTGTTTTCTTTGCTGAGCAGAAGTTCTTTAGCTTGATGTAATCCCATTTGTCTATTTTTGCTTTTGTTGCCTGTGATTTTAAGGTATTACCCAAAAAAAAAATCTTTACTCAGACCAATATCCTGAAACATTTCCCCAGTGTTTTCTTTTAGTAGTTTCATAGTTTCAGGGCTTACACTTAAGTATTTAATCCATTTTGATTTGATTTTGTATATGGTAAGAGATAGGGATCTAGTTTCATTTTTCTGCATATGGATATCCGGCTTTCCCAGAACCATTTATTGAAGAAAACGTCTTTTCCCAGTGTATGTTCTTGAAACCTTTGTTGAAAATGAGTTCACTGTAAGTGTGTGGACTTGTTTCTGGGGTCTCTATTCTGTTGCATTTGTCCATGTGTCTATTTTTATGCCAGTACTATGCCTTTTGGGTGACTACAGATTTTTAATATATTTTGAAGTCAGGTAGTATGATGTCTCTAGCTTTGTTGTTTTTGCTCAGGGTTGCTTTGGATTTCTGGAGTCTTGTGTGGTTCCATATGAATTTTGAGATTGCTTTTTCTAGTTCTGTGAAGAATGTCATTGGTATTTTAACAGACATTGCATTGAATCTGTAGATCACTTTGGGTAATCTTCCATGACCATGAGACATCTTTTCATTTTGTGTGTGTCCTTTTAAACTTTTCTCATCAATGTTTTATAGTTTTCCTTGTATAGATCTTTCACTTCTTTGTCTCAATTTATTCCTAGGTATTTTATTTGTTTGGGTAGCTATTGTAAGTGGGATTGCGTTCTTTATTTCTTTTTCAAATTATTAACTGTCGGCCAGTAGAAATACTGTTGATTTTTGAACATTGATTTTTGTATCCTGCAACTTTACTTAATTCATGTATTGGTTGTAACAGGTTTTTGGTGGAGTCTTTAGGTTTTTCTCAATGTAAGAGTATGTTGTCTGCAAATAGGGATAATTCTTACTTCTTCCTTTCCAATTTGAATGTCCTTTATTTTTTGTTCTTTGAACATAAATTTTATCTCCTGGCTCAGCTATTAAGAAATTAGACACTATTTTGTAAACCATTCCCAGGAACAGGACTATAAATGCCAGAAGGAATTAACCTACATTCCATTGACCCAAGATTCAGACTCTGACTTTGGGGCAAAAGGGTAATTTTTAAGAGATCATAGTGGTTTGCCTCCTGTATTTAAGGAAGTGGTATGGCATAGTAGAGGGATGTGCTGTTTGACTCTAGACAAACCTGAGTTTAATCAAGACTCTATTTCTTACTAATTATGTGATGAGATTACCTAAGTTTCTGAACCTCAGCTTCCTTTTCTGTAAAATGGAAATAGTAATGTTTCTTTGCATAGTTAATGTAGGCTCATGTGAGATGCCACAAAGAGAGTGCCTGGGATTTGGGGAGTTCTCAAATGTTAATTTACTTCTCACAGACAACTTAGGAAACTGCTGGAGAGCTATCTTTTCACTGATCTCTGTATTTCCTGAATCTGTGTTTTGCTTTTTATAACGTGGTTTTCACTTCCTATCTGAAAAAATAATTCTATTTGTCTACATTATTTTATTTGCCTCAAAAATTTGTTTTTCAAACTTTCAGAAAGCAATCCTATTTTGAGTACCTAGAAGTTAAGTTCATACTTACTGAATCTCCGTTCTTTATAATTTCATTGACTTCAATCATTCCTTTTTAGAGTCTTCATGTTTACTAATTAGGGGTCAGCAATCTTTAAAAAACTAAGGATCAATCTTCCTTTTGATTTGTTAATGAGGTGGCTAGTACTGACTGGCCAAATCTCCTGGCTAATTTCACAAATTAAGGTGGCAAATCCATGTAGATCACCTGCCTTAAAAGCTTTGGGGATAAGGGGGAGAGGGGTTACAAGTTAGCCACAAACTGAATAACTGAGGCCTATTCACTCAGACTGCAGGAGATGTGTCTATCTTGCTTCACATTATGTTTCTGGTGCCTAGCATGGTGCCTGTCACATAGTTGTTGCTTAAGAAATGTTTGATGACTGACTAAATGAATTAATGAGCAAATAGATGCCACAGAAAATCAGCCCATGTGTAATTATTGATAATATGCTGTAGGATACAGGTGCCTTGTTATAATCAGTTAGGAATGTTTTCAGTTGCAAGTCACCTAATAGTGGCGTAAACAAATGAGATTTATTTCCCCACACAGTTTGCAAGAAGGCAGTTGTAGGTGTGTTGACCCAGTGGTTCTATGATGTCAGGTTTAGAGTCCGTTGGACTTTACAGAGTTGCAAGATTGTTGCGGGATTTCCATGCATCATGTCCTTCTCTAACCATGTTCAAAGGCAGAAGTAGCTATGAGTACAGGGCAGGGAGCCTCCCTTAGTAGCCCCTTCTTTTATCAAAGGGGAAAATATTCCTGAGGAGACCCCCAGGGGATTTTCCCTTCACTTCATTGAACAGAACTAGGTCATATACCTGCTCTTAGGCCAGAAACTAGGATCACTTTCCTTGAGATTATAGGCTCTTCAAGTAACATCTAATAGAGGTTCTGCTAGCAAGGAGGAATTAGTGGGGATGGCTTTTGGCAACATGGCAAGACCCCGCCTCTACAAATAATTTTTAAAAATTACCCAGGTATGGTGGTGCATGCCTGTAGTCCCAGCTACTCAGGAGGTTGAGGCAGGAGGATGGCTTGAGCCCAGGATGTTGAGGCTGCAGAGAGTGGTGATCACTCTACTGCACTCCAACCTGGGTGACAGAGCGAGACCCTGTATCAAACGAACAAACAAACCCCAGTGTTCTGTTGATATTTCTTGGCTATAACTAGACATAGAATTGATGCTTTTAGTTATCACTGCTAAAGTGGAATGCTGAACTAAAGAAGTGCTGTTTAATTAAATGCCATGTATAATTCAAGGAAAAAGACTAATAATGCTTCTGAATTTTCATCAGTACCTGTGATTTTGCCAGCATTTTTTGGTATTACTTATTATTTAAATGGCTATTTGCCTTATTAAGAGAATAAAAATTTATTTCAACAAATGGAATTAAATTAACATTTGGATTTATTTTGAAAATGTGTTTCTTTTATTGTGAGCCTAAGAATATCTAGAGTTTCTGTTTGCCCTACTAATCAGTGTCCACAAGAAAATAACGAAACAAGATGTGAAAAATTCAAACAGCTTTCTAGTATCATAGTATGATAGAAGCCCTAGATACCTCACCTAGTATCTAGTATCATAAAAGCCCTCAAAATAAATGGAATCTAGCCTTTTAAAATTTAATTTAGTTAAACTACTTGTTTGTGAAAACACGAACTTGGTCTCAAGTTGCTGTTTTCAGTTTCAGCAAAGTACAAGGTTTTAGAAAATAGTAATTCATAGGGTAGCTATGACAGGTTTTGCTGCTTTGTGAGATACTCCAAATTGTTGTTATTTAAGTGATGGGCATCAAATATCAAAATACTAAAAATTGGGCCAGGTGCAGTGGCTCATGCCCGTAACCTCAGCATTTTGGGAGGCTAAGGTGGGAGGATCACTTGAGTCCAACATAGTGACACCTTGTCTCCACAAAAAAATAAACAAAATGAGTCGAGTGTGGTGGCATGTGCCTGTAGTCTCAGCTATTCAGGAGGCTGAGGTAGGAGGATCACTTGAGCCCAAGAAGTCGAGGATGCAGTGAACTATGTTCATGTCACTGCACTCCAGCCTAGATGACAGAGCCAGACCCTGTCTCAAAAAACAAACAAACAAACAAATAAAAAACCTAACAACAACAACAACAAAAGCCCTAAAAATTGCCTGCATCATGTAAGGGGTGTCAGGTGAAAATTCCTCCAAAAGGAAGCATTTATTTCCAGTAATTTTTGTATGAGTGTTTAAGATTATAATTTAGATAAAAGAATTTTTAAAACATAATTTTCCATTCCCTATCAAACTCTGTCTCCAAATGTATCTACATTTATATTTTATTAAAGACAGATATCTATCAAAGTATAGCTACCAAACCAAAACACTCATTTCTCCTTTTTTAAAAAAAGTCAATACATTAAAATTAAAGGTTATTTATTTTTAAATGTTATGTGTTGTAAAGGACAACCACTGAAAATATCTTATTTATGAGTGGGTCTTTCATATTTTTAAGAGCTTTTGCCAGTTAATGTAACAAGTCATCATCATCAAATAACTTGCTTGACCACTCTAGTAAATATTAAGCATTTATTTAGATATGAAAGTGAAGTTTACAGGATGTAAGATTTTCCTGGTAAGATTGGGACACTTCCACAGAATGCAGGATGGGTGTCGCCCTTACAGTTTCCTAGTAAGTAGATTATATAAAATCGGAATAGTTTCAAATTTGAGGGTTTTTTTCTCTTTTATTTGTTCTCCGACTCTTTTTTTAGAACTTATTTTCCACACTACAATTGATTAAGTTTTACATGTTTAGAATCTATGTAGGAGAATATCATTTATAAATCTGTGCTTATGAAATGAAACCTGCCTCCATCAACTTGTCAACTGAGCATTAGAATCCCTGGCTGGCAGTGGGCTGGTTGTTTAATTGGTTAGTAGGTTCATTTGTTTATTTTTGATTAGTGATTTTTTCTTTATATTTATAAAATTAAGACACAAACTCCAAGAACAGTTACCACTGATCATTGAGCATTTAAAAGTAGGATCTGAGGATTATAAGTGTTATGGGTGGAATCATGTCCCCCACTAAATTCATATGCTGAAGTCTTAACCTTCAGTACGTCAGAATGTGACCTCATTTGGAAATAGGATTAATGCAGATGTCATTAGTTAAGAACAGACCATATTGGAATAGACTGGGCCCCTAATCCAATGTCACCGCTATCTTATAAAAAGGGAAAATTTGGATACACACACACACATACACACACGAAGAAAGCCATATGAAGATGAAGGCAGAGATCTATAAGCCAAGGAACTCCAAAGATTGCCAACAAACCATCAGAAGCTAAGAGAAAGGCATGGAACAGATTCTCCCTTATATCCATCAGAAGGAAGGAGTCAACCCTGTCAACAGCTTGATCTTGGACCTCTGGTCTCGAGAAATGGGAGACAATGAATTCTGTTGTTCTAAGCCACCTGGTTTGTAGTACTTTGTTATAGCAGCTCTAGAAAACCAGTACAGTAATTAATCATAATTAAGCTTCTTGCATCAGAAAGAAATAACGTTTGACTTCTCCCAAGCATTGTTTTTCAGCATCAAACACAATCAAAGTAAATGTGATTGTGCTTTCTGAAACAAACCACTCATCTCATTTCTACCACTCTCCTTACCATCAATACATTATAATTCTTTGAAAACTAGTTAATTTTGGTTATCAGTTATATATGCTTAATATTAATGTTTCATATTGCAGAAATACCATAATGTGACACTAATATTGAGTATATATAAGTAATCAAGGAAAAATTAGCATTCAATAATTACAAGAAATTCTAGCATTACAACTAAAGTGCTACATTTTTTACATGAAAAAACATTAAAGCTTCTATATTCCAGGAGACTATTTCAATAATAAGAAAATTAGGGTGGTTGAAGACTAATGATTTAAGGAATGTCTTTCCTTCTTCATAAAGTCAATAAGGGCAAAATTCACAATATTTTCTTTCTGTTCTATGGGTTGAAGATTTAGATATAATATAGAACAATGTGTGCTCACTTGTCAGATGACTAGAGGCCCCACTTCAATATTCTAAAATCTAAGGCCAAAGCCAAGAAATAAACAAGACTTTGTTAGGGCATGGTGAAGTTATTGAGGGAGGTTAAACTCTCCCTTGAAAAAGGGTGGTCCCCACTGAAGAGAAAGGGGAAAAGGAAAGGGGAGAGAGAGAGACAGAGAGAGAGAGAGAGATAGAGAGAGATTGACTCTCAGCACCAGCACAACCAAGGAAAAGAGAACTATTTGGTTGGTGCAAAAGTATTTATTTTACATATACTAATTCATTTATTCTCACAGTAAGCCCCATGAAGTAGCCATAATTATTATGCCCCTTTTATAGGCAAGGAAATTGAAGTTTAGAACCCTGGGGAAATTTTTTTTACTAAATTTTTAGACCTAAAAGCTAAGAAACTAAACTGTTGACCAGAAATAATCCTGTAATGTGCTCTACCTTCTTATAACTGGCTTGAAATATCCTCAGCAGTCATTACCATAGAAGATACTACCTGTACTATCTCAGCAATTCTCAATTCCCTCTTGAGAATTAGGATAGAATTTTTTGCAAACAAATTTACTATTATTATAATAAACAAAATTACATCCTCTCAGCCAAGTGTAGTGCATGAACCTATAGTCCCAGCTACCCAGGAGACTAAGACAGGAGGATTGCTTGAAGCCAAAATTTCGAGGCTAGCCTAAGCAGTGTACTGAGACCTGGTCTCTAAAAAAACTTTTAAAAATATATCTTCTCAGAGCAACTATGAATGGGTCAGTCTCCAAGATGTCATCTCCCTAGCATCCACAAAAACTATAGATAGAGCAAAACAACTTGAAAATTTAGGGCATATAGATTATGTACAATTTTGTATCCACACTATTGTATTACTGTTTCAGAAGCAGTGTTCCTAAGATGTCAGTTTCATCAGTGTGAAGTTCTTTTGCAAGTAAGCATAGATATTCAGAATCCAAGTATAGTCATGCATCACTTAACAACAAGGATACATTCTGAGAAATTCATCATTAGGCGATTTTGTCATTGTGCAAACATCATAGAGTGTACTTAGACAAACCTGGATTGTATAGCCTACTACACACCTAGGCTATAGAGTATAGCCTGTTGCTCCTAGGCTACAAACCTGTACAGCATGTTACTGTACTGGATACTGTCGGCAGTACTTACACAGTAGTAAGTATTTGTGAATTTAAACATATCTAAACATAGAAAAGATAATGCATTGCACTATGATTTTACAACAGCTAATGACATCACTAGATGATAGGAATTTCTCAGCTCCATAGTAATCTTATGGAGCCACCATCATATATGTGGTCTGTCATTGACCGAAGGGTCATTATGTGGTACATGACTGTAATCAAACCTTATCCACAGTATAAGAAAGGGCCTTCACATATTCCTTGGAACCACTGTAGCACTTCAAAATGTACAGCAAAAAGTTAAAATTGAAGTGCCCACCTTTCATGTATAAATCTCCACATCTTTAATAGATGAAGTGAAAATAAACACTAACAAAATATAAGCACAGAACAGTTCCCTATATGCAACTTTTATCTTTGATAAAAAAGACATTTAAATTTTATTACTCTGGGCCCAGCGCAGTGGCTCATGCCTGTAATCCCAGCACTTTCGGAGGCTGAGGTGGGCAGATCACTTGAGGTCAGGAGTTCGAGACCAACCTGGCCAACATAGTGAAACCTCATCTCAACTAAAAATACAAAAATTAGCTGGGTGTGGTGGCATGCACCTGAAATCCCAGCTACTCAGGAGGCTGAGGCAGGAGAATCACTTGAACCCAGGAGGCAGAAATTGCAGTGAGCTGAGATTGTGCCACTGCACTCCAGCCCGGGCTACTAAAAAAAAAAAAAATTATTACTCTGGCCAGAAAAATATTTTTTAAAGTGCTAAGACTATAGAATCAAGCATTCTGTCATATTATCAGTATTAAACAAATAGGGATAAATTAATCAGAATGGAGAACAATGAAGCAAGGTAAAGTGAAAGACAGTCATAGGAAAATACTTAGAATCTTCAAATGGGACAGTTTTGACATAGAAAATATTCAATAAATATTTTTAAATGAATGAGTGAATGATTAACAATAAATTTTAAAGCTCTCAAAAAACCACCTCTATTATTTGATATTTGTTGTATGACACAACGTTATTTGACACTATACAAAAGCTTGTCTTATTTTCCCTCTTAAATAGAGGAACAACATCTGGATATTGCCTGTATGAAAAAATGGCTTAAAGAATTTAAGATAGAATGCAAGCTATTTCAGGCAAGCTCTCCAGTTTCTTACATCCATGAGAATTCTTTACAAACAAACAAAAATCACAAGATGCCCTTCACCTGATCTGCATCAGATTATCATAGCACAGATTCCAGGGCTGGCTGGCTTACCCTTATCTTCAAAACGAATGATGTTGAGAACTCAAGATAAATATTCAAAGGAAATATGCTGTAAAGAGAAAAGTAAAGGGGAAGAATTTAGTTTGCCTTGTCAAAACAAATTGTCCACTGGATTTACCTTCTAATGAAATAAATGAGCCATGTCTAGATAGGCACAATGTAGAGAAAGGTTTGTTGTTGGTTTGTTAGATCATTTCATTGGAAGACATTCAATATTTAAGAAAAGAAATGTAGTTGCATAATCCTCTAGTTGTCAAACATGAAGAATATTCAAGTATGGTGTAAATTTTTTATTAGTTAAAGAAGACTTTGCATAAATGTTAACTGTTCTGTTATTGGTAGCAGTGCACATTTTTTCTTGCCACATCCTCATATTATCTTCCTGCTCAATTGCCTCCTTAATAGTCTCTTACAGCCTGTGAAAACTGAAAGAAAAGGTTTTAATGACTACTATGTAAAGTAAAAATGTTAATTACCTTCCAAACAAACATGAAAGGATAAAACTAACAGCACATCAACTAGGTGGGGGCAGAGAAAATCCTCTGTATTTAGGCCAATGATTCTTTAGACCGAGTGAAGATGCTGGTCATTCCCAACATGAGGAAGAGAACAAGGACGGGATCAGCAACAGCCCACAGCCTGGAAAATGGGAAGCTTCTGTATGTTATGAGTCTGAGCTTCATAGGAAAGCTTCATTATCCTATCTGAATTATTTTAAATTTCAGCATGACACAACGACATGAAAATATCAATCCAAAATACATTCCGGAGACATGTGTAACTATACAATCATCTCTAATAATCCCTGCTAATAGGGAACAGTGGTACAGACAACCCAAAATGTCTTTTTAAAAATCATTTTAATTGGGCTATGGATACAGTCTCATATCAACATATGACATTAAAAAGTTGATGAGCAATCAGAGGTACTACCTCAGTATTTTTGGTAGCTGTCACACTCATTCTTTCAAGAAGTTTGTGTCCAGTGTTGTTAGAAACTGACGAGGCAGAATGCAACCCTAGGAATAAGTTAAGGTCTAAGGGAATATGAAAATTGAGAGGTATCCATTTTTGAGGTCTCTTCCAATCTAAAATTTAGAAATCTGTGTCTGAGAGACAAGGAAGTTAACAGGCTATCACTGGATTACCTATCTCACAGAAAAAGGAAAAGGAGTTTTATAAGAACTTTTGATCTTCAAAGTCAGAAATAAATGTAAAGTAAATGTAGGAGAGGAAGTTAACCTGGGGGGCATACCAGGTGCCAAGAACTAGCTGGCTTAGAACCAGCTGGCTCAAGAGCAGAGAAACATTATTTTAATTAAAAGAAGAAAAGAAATTTTAAAAGAGAGGTGATAGCACATATTATTCGTTAAGAATTTAATTGGGAAAACTTCCGAAGAGCATTTCTACTCATTCATATCAAAATAGCCATAGTCCTACCCAAATATCCACACATATTTGTATTTTCAGTGCGTGATACACAAATAGCCTAAGCAGTTCTAGTTCTAAAACATATTTATCAGGAATATTTCATAGCAAATTCCCACGCTAGAGCCCGGATAAAAACTCAAGAGGCTGCTGCCCATTTTAGAATTAACCATGTGGGAAGCTGCAGGATGATTAAGTGAACATAGAATGTCAATGAGCTTTTGAAAGGCAGAAACTTTTTTTTATTCATCTTTGGAAACCCAGCACCTATTAGAGTGCCTGGTTCATAGTCACTACTGAATAAGTGGTGTATAGCCATAGGTCACTATCTGAGCTGGGAGCAAATCACAGACTGAAATTCAAATTATGTCAGTAGCTTCTGTGAACTTCTATGAGTCACTTCCTGTCCGTTTGGTCACCTAGGAAAGAGGCTGTCTGTTGGGATGTGTAACGTATCCGATGTACATTGAAGTCCTCATTTAAAAGTGCCAAATTACTATTATTAACTAAAGAACTGGTTCTTTATATTCACAAAGGTGTCTTTCATCTACATACTTGAAAGCACTTCAAATCATAGCAAATTATTCCTATCACTTTTCTAAAACCTTAACACATTTTAAGGATTAAAAATGTGTTTATAGCTCTCATTTTTAATTATTATCTTTACCCAGTCCTAGATGGCTTCACTGTAATTACAACTTTTAAAGCCTTTGCTTGGTCTTTTACCTTTTTTAAATATTAATGAAATACTTACATTGAAAGGTTATTAGGTACAAAGAAATAATATAGTAGGCCCTTAGAATCACTAAGTTCAAGGGGAGTATGACTTTAACTCTGCCCATACCTAGACTCAGATAAATCTGAAGAAATATTTGCCGCTATCCTATTCACAATAGCAAAGACTTGGAACCAACCCAAATGTCCAACAATGATAGACTGGATCAAGAAAATGTGGCATATATACACCATGGAATACTATGCAGCCATAAAAAAGGATGAGTTCATGTCCTTTGTAGGGACATGGATGAAGCTGGAAACCATCATTCTCAGCAAACTATCACAAGGACAGAAAACCAAACACTGCATGTTCTCACTCATAGGTGGGAATCGAACAATGAGAACACTTGGACACAGGAAGGGGAACATCACACACCGGGGCCTGTTGTGGGGTAGGGGGAGGGGGGAGGGATAGCATTAGGAGATACACCTAATGTTAAATGACGAGTTAATGGGTGCAGCACACCGACATGGCACATGTATACATATGTAACATACCTGCACGTTGTGCACATGTACCCTAAAACTTAAAGTATAATAATAAAAAAAAGAGAAATATTTGCCACTATCTAGAGACTTGTTATGTCTGAACTATCACTAGCCCTGAATGGATGGGTCAGATCTAGGGCTTAGGTGGCCTGTAACCACCAGGGAACAGCCATAATCAACAACATAAAGCCAAGTCCTCAGGAATCCTGTAAACTCTTGTTCTCCTAGCACTTGAGAAGTCAGGTGTGTTTAAGGGTTGAGAGGTTCCAACAGGACACATTCAAGGGCTCCCTGTACTTCTGCTGCTTAAATCCAGGCCAGTCTTGAGTACCGGTACTTAGCCATTTCCAGGCAACGCTCTGAGAGTCACTTGTTATTGCAACACTCAAAGGCCCAATTTATAACTGGTGCAGAGCTCCCTGTCTTCACTGCTGAAAAGAGGGAAAATGCTAAGAGAAAATGAAAGAAGCCATGAGCCAATAACAGATTCAAAAAATGGTTATGTTTGTTTAAAATCTTTTTTTGAAAAGTACACAGTTCTTATGGAAATGTAATTTATTTCAATAAATAATAATGAAGTGACTTTTATAGGTAGGATATACATCGGCACTACAGAGATTACAAGGGTGACTAAAATGTAGATTCTAATCCATGACAGTTATTCTTACCTTTAAAGAAGAAGGAGTTGGGAATCCAATCCTTCTTTAAAGGTAAGAAGCGGATTGGGACTCCCAACCTCCTTCTCCTTTCAAATAGAGGCAGGGAAAGCAAAAGACTCACTTTCCCAAAGTCTCTTAATTGTTAGAGGTGTGAGTCCCTCAACTGCTGTGTGACAGTTTTGGCCAGTAAGAAGTCTGCTGGAGATGTTCAGAGATTTTTTTTCTTTTGTGTTATGGCCCTGAATGCTGACGTGCTGCCTGAGGCTGTGGCAGGCATCTTGCAGTCAAATGGGAAAAAACAGGAGCGTCACCATGATGCTGGTCCTGACAACACTGAGCTGCTGAAGCAATGTCATCTGCCACCTCTTCCCAGCTTTTCTGTCATGTGAGAAAAAATAAAGCCCTATCTTTTTAAGCCAATGTCAATCTTTGTTGCTTAAAACGGAAAAGCATTTGTAACTGATAAAGAGTAATAAAAGTATTTTTTAGGTACACACATAACCAAGTTCAAAGAAGAAAATTACATGAAGTAGGCACCACTGTACCCCAGCCTGGGTGATGGAGTGAGACCCTGTCTCAAAAAAAAGCTGTTTGAGTTTGAGTAGCTTATATTTATTAAAGTCCATTTTATGTTTATTTTATTTATCTTTCTTTCCAGTGTTTCTTAACCATGAAAACAAAAACATCTTAATCCCATTTAATCATGACAAATTACTGTTTATTAAAAAAATTAAACTATCAGTAGCCAATGATTCATTGTGCCCTTCACACAAACCTGATTATTATATGTATATATTCTAAAAATAAATACAATAATGAGCTCTTTGCTTCTGCATAGATACAACATCAAAATTATAGGATGTGCAGGCTTAAGATCAGAGCAGTAAGTCAGAACTCTGATCCTAACCAGCCCCAGGCAAAGCTGTTGATAAAAAACAAAACTTATTTTAAATAACAACAACAAAAATCCTATCCCAGTGCAGGGAAATGCACTGTGACTACTTGTTCATTAGATTCAAATATCTTTGCTCCTCATGGGCGAGTCCATTAAAGAGGCGAATGAAAAGCCAAATTTTCTTTTAAAAAATGGGAATTCTCCAAATTTAATCCAATGGTGAGGATGATCAATTTAGTTATTTATTTAGAGCGTTTAGAGTGTAAGAACACATCAACTGAATAATTGGCATTAGTGGGAAAGACTGATTTCTATTCTCTGAAACAATCTCTACATAGATAATTTTGGAATTTTCCAGATCTGTACATTGTCAGATTTCTGTAAGTATGCTTAATTCTGAAACAGTAATAATTAAGAATATTTTGTGCCAAGGTATCAAGACTAAAAATTCTGTTTTGTGTCTCAGTTTTCCCAAGCAAATTAGCCTTGAGAAGTTATTTTAGTATAGAGTTAAATACTAAGTTACATAAGAAAATAAACTGATGTATTATAGCCTCTAATATTGCTATGTATTTTTAATATTCAGAATAGCGCAAAACAGAGATGACAGATTAAATCTGTTAACATACATTCCCTGTGTTTAGTAGAGCTACAAAATACGTGAAATTATTTTTAATAAATAAAATTATGCCTCTAAAAGGGTACGTGCTGAAAAAATGTCTAACTTTACTATGTTAGTTAATGGGAATCTAAACAAATTAAGAAAATAAATTTTTTCTTCTTGCTTAATTTGTATATACTTTATTTGCATTTACTAATTTGTATTTGATTTTATTTAATTAGTATTTACTTTAAATACTTCACCCATAGAACTTGTGTGTGTGTGTGTGTGTGTGTGTCTGCGTGTATTGGTTCTGTTATCCCTTCATAGCTTCAGAAAGCTGATCTATTTATGGCTAAAATACATTAGTCTTGGAATATGCAAGTATTCGTGACTCTCAAGTATCCTAAAATCAAAAGCTAATTTATTTTACTCTTAAAATATATTTAAGCTTCTAAAGATTGTCTATCTTTGCTTGTGTCTGTCACAGATGGATTTCTATTTAGCAAATATTGTACAACCTGAGAGCAAGGGACTGTCCCTTCTTACATACACATCATTCTCAGCCTCCTCCACTCCCAAACTAACTACCACCATACACACACCATTTTTTAACAAAACCAAGGAGTCATAGCTTGTTTCTTTTAAAATTTCTTTGCAAATAAAAACTAATGGCTCGTGTTTTGGAGTGAAAGTGGCCAACTTCTCAACAAAGGCAGTCGGTAGCAAAGAGAACTTTCTGCTCCCAAAATAGAAGCAGTGAATCTTCTGTCCACTCCCGGCTGACAGGTATTGGGGAAGCCAGGCAGAACTACTCAAGAATGGGATCCCAAATGCGTGTGCATATCTGCATATCTGTGCATACACATACATATCTTTTTCTCTCTCTGTCTCTCTTACACATTTCCAGCTGGCCATCTGGCCTTAGTAATTTGCTCCATGAAGTAAAACTGATTTTGGTATAAATGATGGAGACTCTACTAAATTACTGAATTCAACTTTGATACCTAAAGAGTTTAACCAAACCTTTCTAAGATTTTCGTAGTCGTGCAATCATTAGGTTTCCGTTTAACTTCTTTCAACTCATTCAGAGGCTGATCTTTCATGCACCATCACTTTTTAACCCCTAAAGTTATTTTCTATTACAGAGGAAAATTTTTTATAAATATATATATTTAAAACTCATTCTTAAAATCAAGTTGAATCATGATCAAACTCTTTCAACTCTTGCTAGCTTCACCAGAGCTCATATTGGTGTTACCAATAACTTGTTTTTCAATGCCTCAACTTTTTTGACAGAATTAACTGGCACTCTCAGGATTTGGTTGGGAGTTTGTTTTTGTTTTGATTAACTGTGTTTATATTTATTTTTAAGCAATTCAATAAAAATAACCAAATTGAAATAATGTATTACTAAATCCATCATTTGATTGAACTAACTGACCAATTCAATCATGAGTGTAATCAAATACAGTGCAAAATACCAAGACTGAAATTTAAATTCGTTCAGAAATATAGAAATTCAGAATATGTAACTACATTTATATATATATATACACACACAATATATGTATATGCATATCATGGTAATGTACTCTCATATATATATATATACTCATATATATATAAATATATATGCATATCATGGTAATGTACTCTCATCAGACAAGAAGGTACTACCATAGGACATGTTTAGGTAACCTGAAAATACAGTGTACTTTGAAGAGCTTTGAATACATGCAACTGTACAGAACAATATTTATGCTACTAAACAGTGTGTAACAAGGTGTGGCTCTTGAGTGCCACATCATAATTATTATTTAGACTTTTGAGCTTGTTCAACCATCACTTATAAGTACCAGGAGAGAAGCTAGGCTGAGAGCATGGCAGGCTGCAGCCTGGTTGGGTAGATTGTCAAGTGGTCTGAGTTTGTCTTCAGAGCTTCCCTTCCCTTTGCTGGGCCTTCCTTGGTTGTGTCTCCCTCATTTGCCCTCCAAGTACACCCCCATACACTTCCTCCACTACCAAACCAGTCTTCTACCCCTCAGCAAAACATGCTCCAGAAAATGATGGAATACATTTCCTTTCATGCGTAAATAGCTAATGAAGCTTCATTTGATATCACCCCTGAATTATTTAAATTTTAGTTACACAACAGATAAACAAAGAATAAAATATTTAATTTTCTAATTTCATGATCCTGGTAAGTGAAGACAGTACTTTTGTAGTAGGAGGTGACACTCTTCCCAGCGAAAGGGCTAGGGGAAGTATAGTAAGCTCAAATTATTTTCAGAATTTGCTATAGATACTCATCTAAACTTAGATCAGGTGAAATATTTCCATGTAAAATGTGAATGCTGGTATTTGCTTATGCCAAGTAATTGGTAACTTTTAGCTTGATAAATTAAACCATAATTATTTTCAAGAGTCATTTTACCCTGAGCTGTCTCCAAATTACTGTAATCTGTAGAAAAATATTTGGTTGTCCACTGCCCAGAGATATTGATCTGTCATTTTTCACTCTGTTCCTGTTGCCTATTTTAACACATTATAATTCGGCTCATAGACAAAGAGAACAGTCCAATTTTCTTATTTTAGTATTAAGATAATGAAAATAGTAACTTTGTACTAGGTTAAGCAAGAAACATCACGTGAGACAAAGGGCAGGAAAACATGTTAGAATTAGGAGGTTGATTGCCATGCAATTAAGTATTAAAGTTTCCCAATATGTTGAGGCTGTATGTTAAATCTTTCCAATATTTCATGAGCCACATAAAGAGTAACATCCAAAGCAGCATTAGCCGATATCCCAATCCCTGTCTCTCTTGTCTCTGACAATGGACATCGCAGCGCGAGATGTGTCTGCCCAGTTCTGCAGCAGTTTGTGTAGCTAATGAGAGATGTTCATACCCCAGGGCTGCTCAAGCTCCATGTTTTTAACATGAGCACTGAGGGTTGTTGGCGTTTTAGGCTGCACTCTTGTAATATGACTTTCTCTCTCCTTCTTTTTCTTTCTTTTTCTATTTTCTTTGCTTCTTATCACCTCCATCCAGTGGCCTTTCAGTGATCCCTACTGTGGTTGTATTTCCCAGGAGATCCAACAAAAACAGGTACAAGGTTTTTCCAAAGTCTTTTCTCAGAATTTAAAGGGAAATGGGAGAATTGCTTTGACTAGGCAGGATGGTTTTTTTTGTTGTTTTTTTTGTTTTGTTTTGTTTTGAGATGGAGTCTCACTCTGTCACCCAGACTGCAGTGCAGTGGCTCCATCACAGCTCACTGTAGTATCAACCTCCCAGGCTGAAGCGATCCTCCCACTTCAGGTCCCTGAGTAGCTGAGACTACAGGCACACTCCACCATGCCTGGCTATTTTTGTATTTTTTGTAGAGACTGGGTCTCGCTGTGTTCCCCAGGCTGGTCTCAAACTACTGAGCTAGCGCAATCCACCCACCTCAGCCTCTCAAAGTGCTGGGATTACAGGCGTGAGCCATCGCACCCAGCCTAGGCAGGAAATTTTTAAATGAGCTATGATTGGGGGATTCTGAAGTGTTCTTCCTAACCTCATACCAGTTCATTTTCACAATGGAAGCTACTGCAGGTCTCAGGTGAAGAACTCAGACAGATCGAATCTTTAGTGAGCAGTTGACATGCAAGGGAAGCAGCATGATATGCTGAAAAGAACATTGGTCCAGGAATCAGGAGATCTGAATTCTAGACCTGCTGCAAATAAAGTAATTTAAATCAGCATTTATTTGCCCTGGGCCTCATTTTATTCATCTATAAAAATAGATGATCATCAAGGTCCTCTCCAGTATTAAATTTTTGTGAAATCTATAAATTCTACCAATCTGTAGAGGTTCTATAAAAAGGTAACTGATGAGTTAAATTGTTAAGTAGAAGTCTGACCTTCCAAGTAATCATAGCACCTTCAGAGAGGAAGAAAAACGACAAAAACGACAACAGAACAGCAAAGATGGTTCACCCCCTTCTTTTGAAATTATTCACTGTCTTTCTAGTAACAGCTCTGACTATTATAGGCTAATATTTGTCTTTTGGCCTAGTCATATGTTATCTGAACACTAAGCGTCTGAGGCAAAGGAACAGGAAGTAGTTTCAGTTATCGATATCATATTCTTAAAGCTCCTTATACCACAATTATCCAGTTTGGAACTCTGGCAATATAAAGGAAACCCTTCTTTTATATAATTCACAGAAATAATTTGTTAAGACAGAAAACATACTTACCAATTTGGAGGTCAATGAACTTCTTGGTTGATTTAGAGATAGTTGTCTAGAAGGCTTTAGGGATCTTCGATTTCCTGGTAATAGTATGTCACCCATACACAAAGCACTTTAATGTGATTCTTCATGCCATGTTATTTTTGTCTTCTTTTCATAAAGTTATACCATTTAAGCTCCTTTGTAATCTATATTAAAACATTGAATGATGTTCTAATTAAAGTAATAACAATCAAAAATTAAAATTACTTAACAGGAAAGTCATCATTTTCTGATTTTTTTAATTGGATGCCCAGTATCTGAGGTGAATTAAAGACAAGTTCTCCTAAAGGAATTAAGCTTAAATTTACTTATGCTAATTCACTTGAGGTTAGAACAGTTGTTAAACAATGTAGAGCAGGTTCCTCAAAGATAAAACTATCAAATTTGGCCTTCTACTTGAAGATAATACTGTGGTTTGGCATAAATAATAGATATTTTAAAAACACTCCGGAGAAACTGACATAGAAAAACCATCAAAATCTGATAGGCAGTGCAAAAACAGTGCTTATTGGAAAAACACAACACACTTGATTTAAATAAAACTGGAAAACAAGTCTAAAATAATAAACAAAAAGCCAACAATTTTATTTCACCATCTCTGAATATTTCATGATTGTGTCATTGAATTTTCTGATTCATTCCCATGACTGTCTTCCTCTGCCTTTGTCCTTATTTTGTAGGGCTCAAAATGTGTACAGATCACCCTGTTAGAAGTCTAGAAGACCACATTCCCCGTAAAAGTTGCTTCAGTCTGATTATTCACCTATAAAACAAGAAAATTAAACACAGATCTCTGGGTTGGGTATTTTAGATTTTAAAAATCTTTTTAGAAGCTGAATCTATTCTTAAGAAAAAAAAATCTTATCTATGAAACTCAATAGTAGTAAATAGATACAAGAGTAGCTGTGTGTGTGTGTGTGTGTGTGTCTGTGTGTGTGTGTGTGTGTGTCTGTGTGCATAGGGTCACAGGGTGAGAAAGGGCACAGCCCTATGCACTGGGCCTCTCCTCCTCTACTTGATGATCACTGAGCCATCACAGAGTTTGAGAATAACCGTGATCTCTTAGCTATTTCTCCATACAGGCTCTGATATTTGACTCATATTTGCACTCTGTTTGGTACTGCAATTATTATGTTGCAACAGAGCCAACTACATAGCAATGTTTTCCCAGCCCTGAGATGTTATAGAGGCACCTCCGGACTCTTGGGGGTAATGATATCCAAAAAAGAAGCCTCGCCATTGGGGTTCTGTAACTTTCGTATCCCCCCCACCCCATTTCAGCCAGAGCATGTATGTTGTACATATTTTATATGTTTTAGGGTCATATAAAATGTAGTTTGAGAAAAAGACTCTGTGGCTTAAAAAGTTCAAAATCCACTGTTCTGGAACAGTGTTTCTAACCATTGTTTCACCTTGAAGCACAAGAAAAATGGCATTGGCATGCACCTCACAGTTTTGTAAGCATGCCCAGAAACATAGGCAATATCTCCATCCCTTTTCCTCCCTCTCAAGAACACATAAAAACTTTTCAAGAGGATGACTTCAATGTTACTACAGGGTTTGCCTTGAATATGTGTATTTGCTCCTCCTTTGTGGCTAAAATGATTGCTGTTCCCACAATTTCTTGTAAGCAAGAAATGAATAGGAAAGAAAAAAAAGAAATGAACTGAGTTAACTTTAACTTAGTTCTTTGTTTATAGAATTATTCTATCCTCATGCAGGAAATTTAGCAACCACAAAAAACTAAGTTTGATAGTTAAAAAGAACTACAATGCACCACAAAGTGCCTTCTTAGCTACCTCATGATTTGTAATTCAACTTCAAGGTGGCATTGGCAAGTCAGCACGTTGAAGGGGCCTTATAGTAGCTAGTTTCCTTTTTCAATTCTTTCTAAATGATGAGGTTTAAAAGAGACGAAAATCACCCATACTTGGAGCAAGGTGAAGGGACAATATGGAGGATTTAAAGAGATGATTTGATATGTCCTTGTTTTTAAAGCCTGGTATATTTAAAATGCATGTGTGTGTAAATACATATGTGAGATATTAACTGATATTTTAATTACTGCCTACAAATAGTAATCATTGAGGTTTTTAAAAATGAAGTTGTTTGTATAGCCACAATGTCCATAATCAACAATCAAATGTATAAATGAATCAGGGCAAAATCAACCATTACTAAATTTGAGGCAACACAGCCTTTCCTTCTCCTTCCAAGTCTCCCATCGTACTATATGCACTTTACATAGTACTGAGGTGGGAGGGTGTACGCAACCACTTCAAATCCAGAGTGTATATCTGTCATCTCTGAGAAGCTACACAGCTTGGAGCTAGAGGGGAATATTTGTGGTTTTGATACCTTCCTGACCTACCTGAAGTGTGAGGTGAGACATAGTGGCTCCCTGAACTCTACTTCATAACTTAAACATGAAAAGGTCTTGACTGCTTAGGAAATGCAATAAATACATAAAAATAATTTTTACAAATATGAAAAGGTCCATCAGGTAAGTGTACAGGATGATTTATGGTTACAATCCAGGTCTTCTACTTCAGATTCTTTCTTAAAATGTCCAACCTTCACGTATTATCAGTTCCAGGGAAATTATTATCCACCATGCCCGAACAAAAAGAAAAGTCAATCCAGCCTTTTGTTTGTCTGGTTGTTTTTTTGTTTTTCTTTTTGTTTTTGTTTTGATAGAGGGATACCATGCTCTAACAGAAATCTAATTTAAAAACAGCTCATCACAAATGTATTAGGAATCAAATTCGTTATTTTTATATCAGATAGGGTTCTCAGCTATAGAAATATATATATTTATTAAAATAACATATGTATTTCCTTTTCTTCACCAAAAAAAACTCGTTCAGAAGACTAAAAATTTCACAAAGAGAAAATATTTTCTACTGTGGAAACTCAGTAAAATTAATGTTACTGCTATGTGCCAAACTTCCCATATAAAGTTAGATACCAAATGATACTGGCAATATTTACATTTTTATAAGTTCATTTAAAAATTTACATAACAACATAGAGACAATTGTAATGTATGTTTTTAAAATATGAAATAGATGCTTTTAGAATAGAATAGAATCTGAATTTGAAGGAACTATTGAGGTCATTTTGTATTTCTGTGTGTGTGTGTATACATAGGTTTATATATAGGTGTTTTTATTCTGCCAGGGAAATGGAGCTTGCAAAGTACATACAATTGTCACAAACACACAAAATTCTCTCAAATACAGATTGTATGGGATATGTTTGCACAGACTCATTGCCATTGCTGGGCCTGGATCTCAACCTAGTGATAGCAGTCAGTCTTGAGAGTAGTACAGGAAATTCTTTGCTGGCATCCCCATCACAATTCCAAACCTGTACAACAAAGCTTGAAGATGTTTTAACAAAGCAAAAACCTTTCATTCCATGATTAAAGATAAGACTCAAAACATATTTCATGAGGGTAACAGGTTTACTCAGACTGACCCAATAGTCACATTGACTGAAGCCTTCTTCCTCAGTCCCCATTTGACAGCAGCTTTGGAAAGGGCTGACTGGTGAGCAGGAAACTGGTGGAGCCCTCCCAGCAGCTGGGGGCCAGGGAGCCGGTATTATCAAGTGGCTTGCATAATGCAGATCAGAAATGCTGGAGAAATATGCTCACAAAATATGCATATTTTGTTTTATTTTATTTTCAGATGGTGTCTCCCTCTATTGCCCAGGATAGAGTGCAGTCATGCGATCTTGGCTCACTGCAACCTCTGCCTCCCGGGTTCAAGTGATTCTCCTGCCTCAGCCTCCCAAGTAGCTGGGACTACAGGTGCCCACTACCACACTCGGCTAATTTTTGTAGTTTTAGTAGAGACAGGGTTTCACCATGTTGGCCAGGCTGGTTGCAAACTCCTGACCTCAAGTGATCTGGCCGCTTCGGCTTTTCAAAGTGCTGGGATTAAAGTTGTGAGCCACCACGCCCGGCAAAATCTGCATACTTTGAAATCTTGTCTAGGGCTAGCTCTTGGATCGATACTTTATTTCAACATGAGCAGCAGCCTTATCTTTCTCAAATCAAATTTGTCTGCCTTTTCTGGTGGAAAGTTAAACTATCATTGAGATTTGCTTGAGGAAACAAGTATTTGTGTTTTTTATTTTACAATTGGCTCATATTTGAGGGAAGGAGGTAGAAATCTCACTTTCTACACATATAGACTGAAAAATAAAGCATAGCATCATAGGGTTGCTGTGAGGATTAAATGGGTTAATCTAGGAGGTAGAGCAGGGAAATCTCATTTTTAACTTAATCTAGAAGTTGTAAACTTGATATTCGTCAATTGGTTAACTGAGTCTTATTCAAATTATAATTATCAATCTCCTAATAAATCATAACTTTTTAAAGTTGTTCTTTCAAGATATCTATTATTCCCGAGGGAAATAAAAAAAGACTGTATAAAAATGCTTGCCATCAGTTCTGCTGTTTTCCTTTCAGAAATCATGTATGTGCTGTTCAAGGTCATGGATATTTTGGGATTTGAGATAGCAAACAATCCTGACATTTTTGATCAACACTTGCAAAACGGCAAAGAAGGACATTATGAAAGAATTGCAGGAAGTGGAGCTCTGAGTAGTAGAAAGCAAAGAGAAGACACGACCTTGCATGCTTCAGCCTTCCACAAGCTTGGATCTCTCACTATCTCACATTCCCAGTGACGTGTGTCAGATATCAGCTTCAGCCTCTTAAAGGACTGCAGACTCATACTGGTCAAAAACAAACACTCCGCAAACCGAAAACAACTCAGTCATTGCCTGGAGTTTAGTATTAAGGGAAAAAGTGTTCTGTTAGTTTCCTCTTTCTAAACTTAATAGTCCGTGTATGGATATTTGGAAAAGAAATGTCATTGTTTAGGCTTCTTTTTGCTAGAAAAAAAGGAAGGAAGGAAAGAAGGAAAAAGGAAAGAATGAAGGAAGGAAGAAACAGGAAGAACCCTATTAGCTATACATTTTTATTTTTTGGCAAATTCCTCTTCCAAGGTTTACAACAAGGGAAAAAAATATCATATATGGACTAATTTAATATGCATTATCTTCCCTAGATAGAGGTGAAAGAGTCATATATAACCAAACTATTTTTTTTTCAGTTGAAATCAGTTGGTGAAGTTCCATTATAATAATAACATGTGAATCACCACAATTCAAAAGCCAGCTATGGCATCTGCAGGCATGTGTGAGCCTTGATACCACTCCTTCCCTCTCACATACTTGCTTTCAGCTTCCCTGCCGGAGTGGGCATGTGAGAACAGCTAGCTCAGCTCTCACGAGTGAGAGGAAAAAAATATACAGTTTGATTTTCATTTTTTGCTGACACCATATATTTAAACTGGCATGTTTAGACATTTTAGATGGCAAAGGACCCTTAGGTCAGAAAGTCAACCTTTAATAATGCAGAGAAAGCAATTGAAAACATACTTTTGGGGGCTGTAAACTACAATTCCCATTTTGCTATTAAAAAAAACTCATGTCTTTATGGTTTCATGACTAGCTCTTTCCTATTGGAAATGCAATTAGGCTCTGCTACCTCCATTTATTTTAGTTATCACATGCATTTTTATCATACATATTTATTCTGTCTCTAGCAGTGCAAAGAGGGATCATATTGAAGTTCTGGGAGACTGCCAAATCACATCTTTGGTAAAGTGGGCTGCACAGTCTCTGGGATAAAGGAAATTCCTGTTTAAAGGGGCCCATTTGTTCTTAGACTTAAGTTTGTATCATGTGAGTTTTATCCTGGGATTTGTACAGTTGGCCCTCCATATCCATGGATTCTGCATGCAAGGATTCAACTAACAACGGGTGGAAAATATTCCCCCCAAATTTAAAAATAACAATATAACAATGAAAGTAATACAAATTTTAAAAATACAGTTTAATAACTATTTACATAGGATTTACATTGTATAAGGTATTTTAAGTAATCAAGAGATGCTTTAAAGCATATAGAAGGGTATGTGTAGGTTAAATGCAAATACCATTTTATATAAAGAACTTGAGCATCTGTAGATTTAGGTATCGGGGTGTTGAGGAGCGTCCTGGAACCAATCCCCATTGGACATGGAGGGACGACTTTATATGAAATTGCTCCTAAAGCGTAGGATATATGGAGAGCCAGTTTTAACTAGTTTGTTTACACTGAGCCTAGTGCAAGACAGATCTGTGAGGGGGAGGAAAAGAAGGGAGAGATCAACCTGCCAGCAAGGGTCTATGACTGTTCAAACCAGTTGAACATGCTTATGGAAGCAGGAAGCACCCTGGATGAAACTAGGTCCAAAAATAATGGCCTTACACTGTGTAAGGGTGTCATAACATTAATGTTCTGAGGCTGACCCATTTTGGCAAAGCTTTGCAACAACTTGGCTATACAATGTGGAAGTTTGTGTGCTAACTAGAAATCAGGAATATGGATTTTCATGTCTGGTTGCAGATTATAAGCTTAAAACTGAGTTCTAACGATCTTACAGTCTACTTATTATTGTACAGCATAGCTCAATCCTCTTATTGATGCCTGAATAATGGGAGCATGGTAAAAATATAATGTTTCCCAAGGGTTTCTTCACATCTAAGGGTCTGAAGACATTCTCAGATCCTTGTATTTTGAATTTTGGGGGGTGTGTGTGTGTGTGCATGTGGCTGTTTTCAATTCAATGATGGTATTTAAAATTATTGTTTACGGCTGGGCGCGGTGGCTCATGCCTGTAATCCCAACATTTTGGGAGGCTGAAGCTGGCTGGTCACTTAAGTCCAGGAGTCCAAGACTAGCCAGGGGCAACATGACGAAACCCCATCTCTTAACAAAGAAAAAAAAGGAAAGTAGCCAGGTGTGGTGGTGCGAGCCTGTAGTCCCAGCTACTCAGGAAGCTGTGGTGAGAGGATCACTTGAGCCTGGGACGTGGAGGTTGCAAGATCACTACACTCCAGCCTGAGTGACAGAGAGAGACCTCATCTCAATAATAATAATAATAATAATAATAAATAAAATAAAATTATTGTTTACTCTTACATAAATGAAAATTTTCTTTTATAGTGATAATTCATAACTGAAAGATGCTTTCATGAATTATGCCATAAATCAGTGTGTTTTAAACCAAGGACTTGACATATTCTTGGTGATAGTCATAAAAGGAGTCTGTTCTTTACTCAAGCATGAGAAACACTATGTAACTTTGGGTGAGTTGACCTTGAGCCCCAATTTCTTGCCCCATAAAACGGGATTTATAGTAACTCTTTCTGAGGGTTGCTCTGGATTAAGTGAAGACAATGTCTATAAAGCATCTTGGGAATTAGGAGGTGCTCAATAAATATTAGTTCTCTTCCTCCTCTGAGCTCCTTTTCCTCATTCTCCAGGGGATATGTAGAAGCACAAAAGAGATACAAGGACTCCAATTATAGAGAGAGTAGTTAGTTTTCTTTCTTCAAGTAAAGAAGTTAGAATGGTTTTAACAAGTTGTTGCCATATGTCAGGCTTCTATAAAGCTGTATGTAGTCACAATGTAACTTCCGTTTCATTGAGAATACATCTCATAACTACATATAGAATGTTTTAGCTAATACAAATGTAACCAGAGTGCTTTATATTTTCCAGCCTTCTGGGCAGTCCTTTTCATTAACAACCAAATAAACATCGTTCAAACCCTCATTTGCTTGCCCACAAGAAAATGAGTCTCCTTCTGGGTATTTTTGAGAGCTCCTTCGAGTCCTGCCTGTTTTATTGTCACTTGCCACTTTTTATTAAACTATCCTCCCAGTTCTTGGTTGTCACTGGCCATTCGATCCCCATACTCCGTGTCAATCTTTCTCCCTCTTTTTCACAGCTCCCAAATGAGGCCAGAGCCCCTTCTTCATGTCCCAGGGCAGTGTGAGGACAGGTGGACACTAGATTGTCTTAAATTCCCTTCCCAGGCTCCAGCAGGAGGTGTTTCCAGACTCTTTCCTTGGGTCCTAGCCTGCTGTTGGGTTCAGCTGCCCTGTATATTTGATACATTTTTCCTGACCTCTTTCTCTCCAAGTTCCTAGGCCTCAATCCCCTATTACTCTACCTGGATGCTCACAGTACTCAAATCAGGTAGATCTACATGAAGACTCTCTCAATGTTTTTCCTCACAGCTTTAAAGCTGAAATATTTCCAAAGTTAGTAACTAAAATCTGGGTTCTAATTCTGTTAATATTATTAGCTAACAGATTTTATTAACTATTTCTATACAATAATTTCATTGAATTTGGGCTTGATTGGCAAGGGGAAAGATGGGAGTTCTAGAAGATGCAGATATATATATATATATATACATATGCATATATATATTTGTATTTCTGTGTGTGTATATAAACATACATACACACACACAGAGGGAAATAAAAAAGACTGTATAAAAATGCTTGCCATCAGCTCTGCTGTTTTCCTTGTAGCAGCCCTTTCCAAAGCTACTGTCAAATGGGGACTGAGGAAGAAGGCTTCAGTCAATGTGACTATTGGGTCAGTCTGAGTAAACCTGTTACCCTCATGAAATGTGTTTTGAGTCTTATCTTTAATCATGGAATGAAAGGTTTTTGCTTTGTTAAAATATCTTCAAGCTTTGTTGTACAGGTTTGGAATTGTGATGGGGATGCCAGCAAAGAATTTCCTGTACTACTCTCAAGACTGACTGCTATCACTAGGTTGAGATCCAGGCCCAGCAATGGCAATGAGTCTGTGCAAACATATCCCATACAATCTGTATTTGAGAGAATTTTGTGTGTTTGTGACAATTGTACTTTGCAAGCTTCATTTGCCTGGCAGAATAAAAATACCTATTCTAAATTTCCTTTCCTTGAAAATGATAATAGTAAAGCATTTTGCCAAAATGTTTTCACAGGCATCAGCCTCACAACACCTGTGAGGTGGGCAAAGTTGGCCTTGTTTCTTCATTCTACAGATTGGGAAGACAATGCTCAGAGAAATTGATGATCATGGTAAGGCTCAAAGAACCCAAGTAATCTCAAAATTCTTTCATTTGCTGCAATGCGTCCCAAACACAACACCAGGGTCAGATTCCTGAATCCTGTACCTAAAAGATCTGGAGTAGGTCTGGGGATCTGCATGTTTGTAAAAATCTCCCTAATAATTCTGGCGCTCAGACAGTTCACCCTAATGAGGTCATAATCAGCAGATGACTGAAGGAAATGCTGACATATCTCGGTGTCTACTGTGATCATCCCCCCATCAGCTCTATGTTCAATTAGATTGAATACTCAATGGAACTGACTGAGAGAGGTCAGAACAGAAATAAAGAAAGCAGAGAAGGAAGTAATTTGGCTCCAGACTGCCTGGGTTCAAATCCCTGCACCTTGACTTAATAGGGTGTAAGCTGGATCAAGTTACTTTACCTCTTTGATCCTCAGTTTCTTCAGGTTTCTGTGAGGATTAAATGGGTTAATCCAGGTAAATCACCTAGAACAGTGGCAGGCACTTAGTAAATGTTATTTATTAGCTATTATTATTATTATTCTAATTTTTAAATCTAATAAAAAATAGAATATTTGACGTTTCATTTTAATGAAACACATATAATCACCAAATATATCAATTGGTGTTCTTTGTATACCAACATAAATCAGCTCTGGCTCACAAAAGCCTAAAGAGGAATTAATAGGAAGTCATGAGACAGCTCACAGAGAAAAGGAAAAGCTGAAGAATTAGATCCCTATTAGGACAGGATCAAGACAGCTATGAATATTTAGATGTCAGGAACCAGTGGACAGTCCCTTAGGGTCCTGTCCTTGGCCTAACATATGGTCTATCCTTGAGAAACATCCATGTGCTGAGGAGAAGAATGTGTATTCTGCAGCTGTTAGATGAAATGTTCTGTACATACCCATTAGATTCATTTGGTCTATAGTGCCAGTTAAGTCTGGTATTTCTTTGTTGATTTGTCTAGATGATCTCTTCAATGCTGAAAGTGGGCTGTTGAAGTCTCCAGCTATTATTGTACTGGGGTGTATCTCTCTCTTTAGTTCTAACAATATTTTCTTCATATATCTATACATCTGGGTGCTCCAGTGTTGAATGCATATATATTTACAATTCTTATATGCTCTTGCTGAATTGACTCCCTTACCATTATTTAATGACCTTCTTTGTCTCTTTTTGTAGATTTTGTCTTAAAATCTATTCTGTCTGATATAGGCATAGCTATTCCTGCTCTTTTTTGGTTTCCATTGTCATGGAATATCTTTTTCTATCCCTTTATTTTTCAGTCTGTGTGTGTCTTTATAGGTGAAGTGTGTTTCTTGTAGGTAACAGATTGTTGGGTCTTGTTTTTTTTAATCCATTCAGCCACTCTACGTCTTTTGATTGGAGAATTTATTTACATTCAGTGTTGTTATTGATAAGTAAGAACTTACTCCTGCCATTTTGTTATTTGTTTTCTAGTTGTTTTGTGGTCTTCTCTTCCCTTTTCCCTTCCTTTCTGTTTTCCTTTAAGTGAAGGTGATTTTCTGTAGTAGTATGTTTTAATTTCTTGCTCCTTATTTTTTGTGTATTTGTAGTATGTTTTTTGAATTGAGGTTACCATGAGGCTTACAAATAATATCTCATAACCCGTTACTTTAAACTGATGACAACTTAACCCTGATTGAGGGTCCTGTCCTTGGGATGAAAGAACCACACTCATTATTTCAGATAACATGTTACTTATTTAAGATTCAAATTCCAGATCATCTATTGACTTGGCTGAGGTCATGTGCCCACTTCTCGCCTAAGAGATGAAAGAGCATTCTAACTAAAACTCCCACTAAGACTCTAAAGGTAAGTAAGTAAAATCAGGGTACTGTTACTAGATGGAGAGATACATGCTGGGAAGGCAAAGTAAACAGATATGTACCATCTTACTAACCTCCAACCTTGAATGCTTGGAATTTGTTTACATTTTGCCACAGATGCCAAAATAGGTGTGTTAAAGTCCTCTGGCTAGCCCCATAAGGAAGCCAGTTTGACTTACAATATGCCAGAAACAACATTAAGAATATTTTAAAGCCCAAGATACTACAGGATTCTTAAGCCTTTAGTTTTTTCATGGGGTATTTGGTTTTTAACTATAGGTATCAATGGGCTAGAAATGTTGCTTCACAGATTCTACAAAAAGAGTTTTTCCAATCTGCTGTATCAAAACAAAGGTTTAACTCTGTGACATGAATCCACACATTGCAAAGAATTTTCACAGATAGCTTGTTTCTAGTTTTCATCACGGGATATTTGGTTTTTCACTATAGGCCTCAATGGGCTCAGAAATGTCTCTTCATAGATTCTACAAAAAGAGTGTTTCTAACCTGCTGAATCAAAATAAAGGTTTAACTCTATGAGATAAATCCACAAAAATCTGTGAGATAAATCCCTAAATCTGAGCCCTTCTCTTTAAAAACTGTGTAAGAATTTTGGAAAACAGGCTCAGGAGCATATAGACCTATAAAAATTTCTAGGAGGCTGGCTGTATAACACCATGTTGATGTAGGAAGGAAACAATACCAGAATAAAAGATGAAGGGATGGGCAGGGCCTGGATTCTGTGGCTCCACTGGAAATAGCAATGGGAAGCTTCCAAAGAAGATATAAAGTTTTCAAAAAGTTAAAACATGATTCATACAAATTAAGAATGCAAATGAATAAAGGTTTTATTGAACCTATTAACTAATATGAGAACCAGAAAAACATTATAGCTGGTGCAAAGAACATTTTGAAGAACTGAATATATATCAGCATTTTGAGGAAGAATGCTAGAATAAGATTCCTAGATTAAATAACAAACTGGTAAATATCTTTCAGGAAAATAAAACCATAATCAGCATAACATTTAAGTTCCCTTTTATACCAGACAGAAATAATTTGCATCTCTACTGGAGACAAATCTATAAACTAAAATGTAACTTCCCAAATTCTGGACCAAATAGTAAGTAGCTAGTCTCAAACACAGGTGCATGCCTCTAAGATAACTGAATAATCCTTGATGATGGGCGAGAGCTTATTGTTAAACATTGTCCTTTATGACGAGGAGAGTATGTGAAGAATTCTCTTGATTGTATTTTCAAGCTCTCCTAATGTTTCTTAAGAAAGGGATATCAGCAGAAAGCAAGAACTAAGGGAGAAAGAGCAACAGTTGCTGCCAGGGTATCACAGGTAGGAGAGGTCTCTGCCTAGTGGCAGGAGACCAGAGGGGAGGCCTTCCTGCACACAAGGTGTTCCTTTGTCAAGTGTTCTTGAGTAAGAAACCATAATTAATACTTGCAATGGTGACAAGTCACAGTGGGTGCTTCGTGACTAAAGAAGGACATCAAAAGTCTTGTGTGGGTTACATGCTAGAATAAATGGATTTATTAAAATGTCTTGGTTGGTTAAATACCCTGTGTGCCTGATGCCACAAGAATTTTACTGCATATTATTTAGGCTGCTGTTCTTTTTCTGAAGCAGAAAGCATTTTTCTTTCTCAGCTCTTTGGTTTTTGAAATTCCTAAAAATCCAATTTTCTGTCTTTTTAAGTCCTGTAATTCAAGGACAACGCAGTAGAAATCCAACAATATTATGCCATGATAACTTTATTATCCCAGAATAAAATCATTTTTAGGAAGTAATATTTCTCAAGACATTAAAATGGAATGGATTTTTATTTTCTAGAATTGTTTTATTGTATTGCTCTCTGACACAGGAAATGAGTTCAATGGCCTCTAGGATTCCTTTATTTTATTGTGGTCCAAGGATTCTATATTGATTAGATTTCCCAAATGGTCATATAACACATTTTCATGATAGATTAAAACTGTACATTGTGGCAGATTTTGCCAGTTCTTTTAAATTTCATGTCATTAACACAATTAAAATATAAAATATGTGCTGGCTCATTCCTAAGAACTTTTACAATACCATGCTTGTGTTGGTCTCCCAAAAATTGAAAACCATTTTGTGAGAATAATGATAAAAAACGTATTTTAAAAATTATTGTTTCCCACTAGAGAATAGTTTATGTTTGAATATAAAAAATAAAAGACAGAAAACAGAATTCCTTGCTATTAATTGCTACATCACAGGTAAACCAAAGACTCAAATATTATTGATGGGGTTAGAGGCCTATGGTATTCTTCACCAAGATGTTTCTTCAGCATCTTTTAGAGCATCTAATTTTTTTTTTTTTTTTTTTACTATGTGTGTATCTCAGAAGGAAATTTCTGGTCATTATTTGCAACTATCACAAAATGATGAAGCCTTTTGTTGTTTTGTTTTGTTTTCCTTGTTGCTAAAAAGTACTGAATAATTAATGTCTAACTTTTCAGGTCACATTTTTTGAAAAACACATATGCTTCTCTTTCTAAATGACCTAAGTTTTATTTTAATGTGTTTTTTAATACGTGTATTTTGGAAAGAAGGGAGGGTCCCTTCAAAATTAAAAGCAGATGGTAAAGAAGTTATTTGAGACCAAACTATAAAACTGCTGGAAGTCTACTATAGTTAAGTAAAATAAAATTTCATGTCAAAAGCTGGCTTCCAGGAAAATTATTTTGTTTGAAAAAAGACTCAAAATTTCTACTGAGGGCACATGCAATGTAACAGTAATCTGTCTTTTATTCTTGCTTTTGCAAACAGGCTTAGATAAGGGAACTGAAGAAAATGCACTTTGGGATCTACATAAAACTTCCTAATCCATTTATCCAATAAATGCTATTTCCATCTTCTCAGACACTGTTCCAGATGCTGGTGATAATTAGTGAACTAAGTACCCAAGTTCTCAGTCCTGAGGACCTTACAGCCTCGTAACTGAGACAGACAATAAACAAGTAAGCAAAGAAATTAAAGAGATAATTACAGACCATGGTAAGTGCTATGACGGAAATAAACAGGGTTCATGATAAGGGGTAGTGGGGACAGGGAAACACTTTTTATTTATTTCTTCCTTAATTTCTTCAGTGACTCAATGTTCATTCAGGAGCATGTTATTTAATATTTATGTATTTGTACAACTTCCAAAGTTCCTCTTGTTATTAATATATTCAAAGTGTGATTATCTACTCACTATTGTGGTTCTGCAAACTCTCTTTTCTTACCACAAAAGGTAACTGAGTGGAAACATGTCAGTTCCAGGTAACCTATCTACCTTGAGTTGGCTGTCCCATATTCAGATATTTTCCTTGGCATAATAAATAACTTCATATGAGCCAGATTAAATAATATAAGACCATAACAAATAAATATAAGATAGATTAAAAAATATAAGACCATTATAAATAATATAATACCGTTCTGGCATAAAATGTCATATACGGTAAAATTTTTCTACATAAATCCCACACTTGATAGTTATTCAGGCAAAATTAGGGAGCATCTGAGTGAAAATAAATTTTCTTGAATTAGTTGGTAACAATTTGCTTGAATTACGGAGTTAATAGTAGCAAAAACAATTGATTTTCTAAAATATGCAGTAAACTGAGCATTAAATGAACAGTATCATGGGCCTCACCTTAAATGCTGTATCATGAGTTAAACTGAAACTGAGTATTTTAGATTATTATTTAGTTCACTTCTGAAATTGCATAGCTCAATGGAAAGAGTTGTACTAATTTTGAGGTCAGATAGGGCCTCAATTTCAGCTCAGTCACTTAGCAGCTGAGTTTGAGCAAGTTAGTTAAGCCGTCAGAGCCTCAGTTTGATCATCTGTAAAATGGTGCACCACTATGCACTCCTCAGAAGTGTTTTGAAGATTAAATGACTGCATGCACATAACAGCATCCAACACATAAGACATGCTCAATAAATGTGGCAGTTTCTTCTTCTTCTTTTCTTTGAAAATCTTAAGCTGAAATAATGACCATTAAGTGAAAGAAAACTAAATTAAGTAAAATGTGTTTCTTCTGGCAAGAAGATCAGTTTAAGAATATTGACTCAAGAATAACATAGCTCTCAGGTCACATACTGCTGAATTCTCTAAGAAACAATATGCAAGTGTTTGACTTTAGCAATCTTTAAAATTTAGTTGCACTAATGTAGCTGGTGCTGAGATTTAAGGCTTCAACAACCCATACCTTAAAATAGCTTTTAAATTCCTATATTTGAATTATTTTCCACAATGATAACAACCTAAAACCCACAGGTAAATGACAGAACAGTAGATAAGAAGGAAAAATTTATTAACTTTTGTACTTTCAGGAATAAAAACCTGAGGGATTCTTAGAAATATGTTTGAATTTGGGAATATCAAACCTTTAAAAAAGTTACATAAATATATACCCATTACACAGATTTACCCTCTTAACCATTTGCCCCTTGGACTCTCTTGCTCACTCACATTCTCATTTTCTCTCTATCCAGATGGATAGAGAAATAAATTTTTTTCAAACATTTAATGGTAGGTTGCATATAGCCCTTTACCCCTAACTCCTAAATACTACAGTTTTTTGTATTATAAAAAAGATATTCCCTTACGTACACACAAAAAATACAATAAATTTAACATTGATACAAAATGTATCTATTGTCTTTATTAAAATCTTGGCAATTTACACAATAAAGTCCCCATGAATGTAAGCTTTTCCTTGTTTTTTGTTTTTGTGTTTTGCTTTGGGTTTTGGTTTTTAGTTCCTGAGTTTTTCCCATCTAGAACATGATCCAGTAGGATAATTATATTCGGTTTTCATGTCTCTGGACATCCACCACAAAATTGTCAGATTCAAGGGTCAGGCAGTATGTTCAGATCATCCCCATTCCAGGAGCCCCAGGGAGCCCATTTCCCCAGTCAGGCCCTGCCAGCATGGGCGAAAGAGGAGAAGTTCCTCAGGCTGCCCTCTTCACTGTCCCTGGCTTTGTCTTTAGGGATAGTCAACAAGAAAGTCTTCCATCTCCTCTGAGGAGGGAAATTTCCATCAACAAAATGTTTCTGTACAATTAGGCAAGATTAGCCACATGCTACCACATCCTCTGAAAAACCTGGTCTCTGTTATGTTTCTCATAACCAAGGATATTTATCCTTTCCAAATATATTTGTTCTTCTGGTAACTGAGTGCTATCTTCTGTCTCTACTGTGTTTGGAGTATTGTTTTGGGAATCGCAGAAGTTTGAGCTCAGGGGAAGGAAGGAGTCCTCCTCAGCTCTTCCTGAGTGCCTGCTTTGGCTTCTCAGAGGTGACCACAGGTTGGGAGGGAGGTTGACGGTAGGTTTGCACATCCTCCCTGCTCAGTGGTAGGCAGCCAAGGGAGTAGGCAGCATGGGGCTGCTGGGTCTTTTTCACCCACCTGGGTCAAGTGAACAGTGACTCATTCTCGATAGTCATGTTCGCAGGTTACAGACCTTCCCTTCTTCACTCACCTCAGAGAAAGTAAAAAGAGCTCAGTGTGCGAGGCACTGATATGTATGTGCATAGTAACCTGATTATGAGATTCTGTGTACTCACGGTGGAATAAGAGTGGTAAAGCAGTATCTATAGTTTCCTTTTCCTCTTTATGTCAGAAGGAGGACAGAGAAAGGGGAGAAAAAGACCAGGAGTCAAAAGAAGACAAGGACATGCAATCTCTATGTATTTTCATGTAGTGCTGGGTCACTTTCCACCACTAGAGTGTGACCTGGATTCTAAGCTTGATACATAAAATTGACTCTTGACCTGGGCAGGCTCTCCCCACCTCTTCTCCCTGCTGCCACCTCCACTCCAAGAAAGCCTAGCTCCATAGTGCGTCAGGAACATAAAAATTTCTTCTGAATACTGTGGTTTTTTTGATTTTAAAGAGGGTTTCCAATATCTTTGAACCCAGAGCTGCATACACATTGGGTGGGAGTTTGGGTGGTGGACAATATTGCTGTGTTAGATTGTGGGCTGGCCCAGGGTACAGTGTATGATCAGGGTATGTTTGCTTAAGGGTCTGTTGTATCTGTGGTGTTAATCTGTCTAGGAAGCAAACTCTAAATACATCAGAGCAATATCCCTCTGAAGTAGGCACCGTTAGAGAATGAAGCCTCTCCCCAAGGAGTCTGCTCAAGGTGCCTGAATTGACATCATTGCTGAATGAAGGTATCACCCAGGTATCAATAGTGGAAACATTCATGGTGCTGCCTCTTTGTGCTTAGTGGAAAATGAGGCAGAAAGTGAGAAATTGGTTTGGGTTTTACTAAATAAAGAGGAAGAAAGAAGAACAAAAGGGGTCAAAAGAATGAACCAGCTGGTTGGAAGGAAAGGTAATGTTCCTATTATCCCCAATCCTGTCTGCTCCACACATATACAACCTGATCTGGACGCCACCTCCTGGAGCCTCATCAGGCACTGTGAGCATATTGGCACCATCCTGGTGGAAACGTGTAATGGCCTAGTATTTCAGCCCAAAAATAATGTTTATAGAAATATTGTCAGATATGGTATGCCCCTCTCTCCTCTCTGGGGATGATGGCCTTGGTATGTTCCTTCTGGCCATGATTGATGACCAGATGCAGGAATTATCCTCTGTACACAGCTCAACCATCAAGGTTGAGGCACCACCACGTGATTTTCATGCTCTGGCTGGAGCACTGACAGACCTCCTCCAGAGACAACAACAGTTCATATACCACAGGTGAGTCCTACACCTTGCTCCCTGGAGCAATGTTTCCACAGGTTGCCTTGGGCCCCAGTTCAACACTTTGAAGCCAAAGCAGTCAGAGATACCAAGTGGGTTCTCAACCTTGCCTACTTTTAATCATTTTTCTGTCCATTGGACTCTCTTACCTCATGTCATCTGGATTAAAGCCACAGACTTCAAGGGATGTCAAAGAAGGCAAAGAAGCTATCGAGAGAATGGAGCTACTAGTTCTTTATTTCTTTTTAAGTTCTTTTTTAAAAGTTCTTTTTAAAGTTTTTTTTTAAAGTTCTTTTTTTAAGTTTTTTTTTTTAAGTTCTTTTGATGATGAACTTAAAGGAAACTTTTTAAGTTCAGAAAGGCTGAGTTACCCAATAAGTGAAAAATCTGGTACTGGGGAACTCAGGGGATGTGACTGCTTGTCTGGTGATGTTTGGCATGAACAGAACAAAGACACCTAATCAAGGGCTGAATGATTCCTCCAGGAATATAATCAAAGTCATCCCTGACCTCCAGGTTTTTGCTTATCTCTAGAGACATAAAGAAGATGAAGCAATCAGGCAGAGTTTTAAGACAAAGGAGTAAAGAAAGGATTTCCCCAATCTTACTCAGCTTCCTGCATTGTGTTTCTCCTTCCCAGGATCCATCCCATATGAAAAAGCAGGAGGACAGGCTGGGCGCGGTGGCTCACGCCTGTAATCCGAGCACTTTGGGAGGCAAAGGCGGGTGGATCGCGAGGTCGGGAGATCAAGACCAGCCTGGCCAACATGGTGAAACCCTGTCTCTACTAAAAATACAAAAATTAGCTGGGTGTGGTGGCGGACACCTGTAACCTCAGCTCCTTGAGAGGTTGAGGCAGGAGAATTGCTTGAACCCGGGAGGTGGAGGTTGCAGTGAGTTGAGATTGTGCCATTGTACTCCAGCCTGGGCAACAAGAGTGATAATCCATCTCAAAAATAATAATAATAAAATAAATAAAAATTTAAAAATGCACAAATGGGCTGGAGCTTGGGGATGGAGTGGCTGTGGCCTACACATTTGGGGAGGTTGGTGTTTTAATGTTATAAGAATGTTTTACATTCTTTTATTTATTATGAAAGAAAATAGAAGTATCTAGCTGAGGCTCCAAACAATTACATTTTAACATTTCATCTGCCATCATCAAAATAACCCTCTAAAGAAATTTCCTTTAAAATGTTCCTCCTCAACAAATGTCCACATAAAACTTGTACATGAGTCTTCACAGCAGCATTACTCCTAATAGGCAAACAGCAGAAACAATAAAGTGTTCATCAACTTATAAATGGATATGTATACTTATAAATGGATATTTACAAGTTCATCAACTTATAAATGGGTATGTAAAGTAAGGCATACCCATACAATAGAATATTATTTGGCAATAAAAAGAAATGAGTACTGATACATGCTACAACATGGGTGAGTCTTGAAAACATTACACTAAATGAAAGAAGTCAGTAACAAAAGCCTACATATCATGTGATTCTATTTCTATGAAATGTCGAGAATAGGCAAATCCACAGAGATATAAAATAGATTAGTGGCTGCCTTGGGAGAAAACAGGGAATGACTACTAATGCTGCTAATGGGTGTGGGGTTTTGTGTTGAGGCGATGGAAATGTTCTAGAATTATATTTGCTGATTGCTGTACAACTCTTTCAATATATTAACTTGATTAATTTATACACTTTAAAGGATAAATTTTATGGTATGTGAATTATATTTCAACAAGGCTACTATAAAAAAGTTTCCACTTTAGATGCAAAGCTCAGAAGTACAAGTAAATAGCATTTCAACAAAGCAAAAACTAAATGAAAAAAAGAAAACACTGCCTGTACCTCAAATAAAGATGGAAAAGAAAAATATCAAAATTGGTTTTCTTTGAGTTGTGGAACTCTCATTAAATTTTTCTTTCTACTGTATTTTCCACATTTTAAAAAATAGGCATGTATGAATTTTTAATGAAAAAACAAACACCAAAACTAATGCACATAGAAAAAAATAAATAAATAAGTACACCAAGAAGTTAACAGACTTTAGTTTGGGGGAGTAGGATGGTGATTGATTTTTAATTTCTTCTTTTTGTGTGTCTTTATTCTCAACTTTTAAATATATAAATAGGCATTACTCACTTAAATAAAGGGAGAAAATTCCTGGATTATGGACATGGCTGAGCTCATTTTCATGTGCTCCCAGAGGTCTGGCCAAGGTGCCATAGGCCTTCATGGAAGGGCGTGCACCATCATGCTAGGCTTGAGGATTCCTGAAAAAGCATACTGAAGCTCTGGAAGGAACCGTTCATGACCAAAGGTAGAAGACGTGACTTGCCCACGTAGAAATTAGTCAGCCTTTAACATGTCCATTTCGGTACAGCAGTACTTGCTGTTCATCCAGTTTTGATGCTGAGGATAGCCAGCAGTCCAACATAAAGGTAGCTCATCAGTAAATATCTCCAAAACTCAGAAATTTCATTGAAGACTGGTTACGGCGATTATGAGTAAATACTTTTATCTTCCTTTTCTTTTATATCCACTCTTTCATCCTTTGCTTAGCTAATTTGTATCCCTTCCAGTCTCATCTTAAGTCTTCCGAGGCTTGCCCTGACCTCTCTCTGTTCACCTCACCCTTTCTCTGGTTTGAGGCTCCTCCTATGTGCTCTCACAGCAAACTGCACTTTCCATGTCACAGTATTTATCGCTTCAGAAGGTAATTTTCTGTTCAGTTCTCTGCCTCTCTAACTACATCATGCGCTACCTGAGGCAAAGACAGCTGTCTGTCTTGTTCACTATTATATTCCCAGTACCTAGTTTAAAATAAAGAAGCTAACATTTACTTGTGGGATGAATGAATAATATGTGTATGGCTCTACAGGAAGCACTGCATCAGTCTCATATCTTCATTCTGCACAGGAATTGGGAAGGCACGCTGGATTAAAAGTGGTCTTCCATGCTAATGCAATACATGCCTTCTGGATGGGTAGTGATACACAGACTGTGTCTCCAACAGAAATCTGGAGAACTACAAAAACATGTGGTCATTCGAATCTATCTCCCTGTTAGCTAGGGAGAGCTCAATTTTCATTCCAGAGAATCATCTATGTTATTCCTATTGTTTGAGTTATTTTGTTTTTGTTTTTGTAATTGAAACCTGAAAAGGAATCAAAACACTAACAGGAAGCATACGCTGCTAAACAACATCAAGGGCTGGGGGCAGGGAAGAACAGACGGAAGTAGAAAAGGGAGAATGAAAACAAACAGAATAAAACAGCATTCCAAAACGCACTCTTATTCTAAGACAGCAGGAAGCTATCTGACTGTGGTTCTCATGATGTAAAACATTTGACAAGTTGGCTCATCTTCAAGAGAAAAAAATAATACAAACAACTTCTTGATTTCAATCTAGACTTTCTTGGACATCAAGCCGAAAAATATATATATATAATCTTTCTTTTTCCAAGCTGGGATCTTAGCCAAAAAAAAGAAAACAGAAAATTCTGAAATTCAGTTTTCATTAATAGGATTACGTCATATAGGTCGGGCATGGTAGCTTCCACCTGCAATTCCTTGGGAGGCCGAGGTGGGTGGATTGCCTGAGGTCAGGAGTTCTAGACCAGACTGGGCAACATGGAGAAACCCCATCTCTACTAAAATACAAAAAATTAGCTGGGCGTGGTGGTACACGCTTGTAGTCCTGGCTACTCAGGAGGCTGAGGCCCAAGAATTGATCGAACCTAGGAGGCAGAGGTTGCAGTGACCCAAGATCACACCACTGCCCTTGAGCATGGATGGCAGAGTGAGACTCTTGTCTCCAAAAAAAAAAAAAAAAAAGGATTATGTTACATAGGCTAAACATAAACACTGAGAAACAGTGAAAAGACTGGATGAACAGAATATCACCTTCAGAATGAACATAAAAAGGTTGGCTGTTTATCCTGATGATTTTTTAAAAATGTTTTTAATGCTCTTAGAAGACAAACATGCTCCTTCACTGTTTGAGCTCAGCAGTTACTACAGTAGGCACTTCAGGACTGTCTGTATATCTGGTGCCTTTCCATTCTCTCCCCACTCACCCTCCCATCAACACACACTTGCTAGCACCTTTTCCCTTTAGGAAAGATGAATCCCAGGAAACGTGTGACGCCCCCTCCCTGACCACAGGTGACTGAATCAGCACCAACACCTTCCCTCACTATTACCAAACATATGTTCTCAATTTAAAGCGACATACAGATGGTAAAGTCAATTTGGTTTTAATTCATCCCCCTTTATATCAAGAATAAATTTATGCTGCTCTGAATCACTAATTTAAACACTATTCTATCACAATATAGTGAAAGAAGGAAAAGGGAGGGAGGAAAAACAGAAGGAAGGAGGGAGAAAGAAAAGAAGGAAGGGAGGAAAGGTGGAAAGAAGGAAGAAGGGAAGGAGGGAAAAAGGAACAGAAACATATTAAGCATTTCCATAGAGGTAAAATAAATACACATTAACCTGAGTTATGTTCTCAAAGTGATTCAATACATTTTGACCTTTCAAAAGTAAAATCTTGTTATTGGGATTGAGAATGTATAGATACTGAACATATCTATAAATTCTGCTTCAATCTAAACAATTGTACTACATTAGTCAGGCAGTCATAAAATTACCCATGAACTTTGAATTTAAGTATGAATCCAGGCAGCAAAAAAAAAAAAAAAAAAATGAAATAACTCTCCTCTTTTGAGAAATATGGAATAAAACTGAATAAGATGAAGCCATTTTCGAGAGTATTTACCTACCTGGTAAAAACAAAAAAGAATTCTTTAACATGTAATGCTATGGTGAATTTATCTGAATTCTAGTTAAATCCAACATAACTAGTAATAAAATTATATTCATTTATTTAACAATCATTTATTGAAATCTACCACACCAGGCCCTGTAGCAGGCACTAAGGATATAACAATGGACAAAATAGACATAAATTCTTGACACATGGAGCTTACATTTGAGAGGGGGAAGATAAAATAATAAAATATACAGCATAGTCTGTTATATGTGGTGATAAAAGTAAAATAGAGAAAATGAAACAAGGGATGGTCAGGAAATTCCTCAATTAAAAACTTACATTTGATAAAGATCTGAATGGACCTTTAAGTGTATCCACATAGTCTAAATGTTTAGATTGAAGTGATACTTTCTGAAAACAAAACATGAAGGGCAACTCTTTCTAGGTAAGAGTAGACTTTCTGTTCCTAGAACGAGGATACCATCAAAGTGGCATCATCCAGCCTTTGTCCAGCTGGCAAATACCATCAAAGTTTTGTGGAGCCTTCCCAGACTCCCTTACTCTCAGATAGGATTAATCATCCTCTCCTCTGTCTGATGCCTCCTCACTACGTACAGACTTTTATGACATACCAGGCGTTCTTCCCTAGTAAATTATAGGCGCCTTAAGATTTTTTTTATGGCTCTGTTTGCCCCTAACATGTAGCGCAAGGACTTATTCATTATAGGATTTATTATATAACTCTTTTTTTTTTAATACTGGGTCTTGTTCTGTCGCCAGGCTGTAGTGCAATGGCACAATCTTGGCTCACTGCAACCTCCACCTCCTAGGCCCAAGTGATTCAAGGGCCTCAGCCTCCCAAGTAGCTGAGACTAAAGGCATACGCCACCACACCCGGCTAATTTTTGTATTTTTAGTAGAGACAAGGGTTTCACCATGTTGGCCAGTATGGGCTTAAACTCCTGACCTCAAGAGATCTACCTGCCTTAGCCTCCCAAAGTTCTGGGATTACAGGCATCAGCCACCGCGCCTGGCCCTCATTTTTTAAAATTTACTGTAACTGTAATTAGTTACAGTAAACACAATTATAAAACAAACATCTCAATATCCAAATTAGTAACCACTAAATAAAACAGCAGTTGGCTAGATTATCCTTGAACTAGAGAATAGGGTACTCCCACCTATAAATTCTTCAAGCGTTTCTCACGGCTTATAGGAGAGACCATTCAGAGATCTTAGCCTGGCATTCACGGCCTGCAGCAGCTGGATCCTGCCCGCCTTCCCAGCCTCCTCTCCAGCCATCACCCCACACCTCTCCGATTCCAGTCATACCACCATGTTTATTGTCCCCTAAAGCCATGCCTCTGAGTCTCTGCAGAGGCTGTTTCCTTTGCCTGGAGTCCTTGTTCTCCCTCTGTGCCTGGTAAACTCCTGCTCATCTTAAGCATCTGTTCCAGCTTGGTTTCCTTTTAAAAGTCTTCCATGATTTCCTCAGGTAGAGTTACTCTTTCCCCTGAGCTCCCAAATTTCCATTCCTCAGCTACAATATTTATTACATTATGATGTAGCTGTTTCCTTGCCCAGCTTCTCCACTTGGCTGAGACTTCTTTGAGGATAGAGACCATTTTACTCATCTTTGTACCTTCAGTAGGTAGCAACAGCGCCAATCACATAGTAGTAACTTAATAAGTCTAGGTTGACTGAATGTTGAATATATTTTAAATGTTTGATTGAGAACAGTGACATTGTCAGAGAGAAGAAAAACAAGTTTCTAGTGTACTTTTTTCTATATACCATTCTGCACTTTGGGTAAGGTGGCTCACATTGTAAAAGCATACAGACCTAAACCAATAACATCATTTACCTAAAAAGCAAGAATCCCTTACATCCTTGGTGATACAACATGTATGTAGTATGCTGTATTTCATATGACATTAAAGATTTAAAATACAGTTGAAATTAGAAATGTAAATAAGTGGAAGAACTAAATAAGCAAGTGGTTTTAATTGGGGATGAGTTTGCCCCCTAGGGGACATTTGGCAAAGTCTGGAACCATTTTTGGTTGTTATAACTTGGAGGATGGGGCTGCTGCTACCATGTAGTGGGTAGAGGCCAGGGATGCTGCTAAACATCCTATAAAGTAGGGGTCCCCAAATCCCAGGCCACGGACCAGCCTGTTAGGAACCCGGTCATGCAGCCGGAGGTGAACAGCGGGAGAATAAGCAAAGCTTCATCTGTATTTACAGCCACTCCCCAATGCTCAAGTTACCACCTGAGCTCCACCTCCTGTCGGATGAGCGGTGGCATTAGATTCTCATAGAAGTGCAAACTCTATTGTGAACTGCACATGCAAGGGACCTAGGTTGCATGCTCCTTCTGAGAATCTTACGCCTGATGATTTGTCACTGTCTCCCATCACCCCCAGATGGGACCATCTAGTTGCAGGAAAATTAGCTAAGGGTTCCCACTGATTCTACATTACGGTAATTTATATAATTATTTCATTATATATTACAAGGTAATAATAGAAATAAAGTGCATGATAAATGTAGTGCACTTGAATCATACCAAAACCACTCCCCCCGGCCCCTGGTCTGTGGGAAAATTGTCTTCCACAAAACCGTTCCCTGGTCCCAAGAAGACTGGGGACAGCTGCCATAAATCATAGGACAAACCCCACAGCAAAGAATTATCTGGCCTTAAATGTCAATGGTACCAAGGTTGAAAAACTCTGACCTAACCCTTTTACCTCAAGAAACTACAATTTTTTTTTTTGCAAATTACTATAATGACATTGAAGTTACGATGGGTTCTTAGGGGAATGTAATTGGTTCACTAGTCAACTGCTAGGAATGTACAACTTCTAAAAATAATTGTAAAATGTTGTACTCTGAACTCAGGGAAATATCAATCTTGAGAAAAGTGAAGGGCTGGGTATCATGTTCAACATTTGATCAGTAGTAATTTGAACTCTGCTAAAACAATTAGATGATAATAAACATCATATTCAATCTCAAAACATTTGGATAATTATTAATAAGCATTAAAGAAAGCATTATTGCTGATAAAATGGATGATGACTTTGGAAAGAATCACTTGGCTACTTAGCAATAAGCTTACCAACCTTTGTAACATTTCAGCAATGCATACAAGATTAGGGTAGTTTAAAAATCAGAAAATACATCAAAGCAGAATCAGAAAATGTGAAAGTACTCTAAATAATGAAAACTAAGCTAACTTGTCACCCAGATTCCAGAATATATGTTAAGAATATGGTGAGAATAGCAACACTTCAAACTTACTTACCTTATTCCAGTGACAATATAGGAATGTGATGCAAAACAAAATCTCTACCTCTGTCTCTAACTTGTTACTGACCATATTTTGACAACCTACAGGTGGGCTTCACTTAGATTTACCTTTGACATATAAATACAGATTGAGCATCCCTAATCTGAAAATCTGAAATCTGAAATGCTCCAAAATCCAAAACATTTTGAGTGCTGATATGACCCTACAAATGGAAAATTCCACACTCGGTACCTTTGCTTTCTGATGGTTGAATTTACACAAACTTTGTTTCATGCACAAATTTATTGAAAATATTGTATGAAATTACTTTCAGGCTATGTGTATAAGGTATATATGAAACATAAATGAATTTTGTGTTTAGACTTTAATCTCATCCCCAAGATCTCATTATGTATATGCAAATAGTCTAAAATCCAAAAAACTCTGAAATACGTAACACCTGCGGTCTCAAGCATTTCAGATAATACTCAACCTGTGTAACACTTCAAAAAATGAACTTATCATTTTTCCATAATGAAATGGAAGCTCTTAAATTATTTTCAATGGCATCACCCAATTTCTGACTACCTAGGCTCATAATTCTATTATCTTTCATTTCACTCTACACTTCAGCCTCAATATCCAACTACCCTCTGGATTTGTATCCTACAGTATCTTTTCGATTTGATCCTTTGCCCAGTTTATTCCCTTTTATCCCTGCTCTTAAAGCCACCGCTTTAATGAGGTCCTTATCATTTGTTTCTAGATTTCTGTAACAACCTCAAAGGTCTCTTATCTTTCTTTAGTCTCTCCCTGCTCCACTCAGGTTATTACATGACAATGAAATAATAACAACCACAACTATAATACTGACAATTCTAGGCTACTGCAGCTTGGGGGTTTATAGTCCAAGTTTTGGAGTCAGACTGCCTGGATTTCAAGTACTTAATAACAATCCTATGAAGTAGCCACTATGATTATCCCCATTTCACAAATAAGAAAGTGAAAGTGTAGAGGATGGAAGTCACTTACCTTAGGTCACCTATCTAGTAAACAGGTAGCCAGGACTTGGTCTAGTCAGTTTGGCCCATCCTCCAGCCTATTTTCACTCTGGACTTGGTGGGTCCTATATCCATACCATGGAGCTACTCTCCATATATCTTGACCCTATGTGCCTAACTTATTTTCTCTTTCAGTATCGCTTTTGCATGTAATAGGCTAGTAACATTTATTTCACTTTTTATGATAGTGAATCATTTTGAAATTGTTCTCGAGTAGCTCCATTTTTTTATTTTTTGTCACTTCATCTAGGCTTAAGTTTTTTAAGAGTTTTTTTCTCTCAAATTACCTAGTATAACACCAATTAATACATATTATATATATTATATAATTTATATAATATATATTATTATATATATTATATATATAATATATAATGTGGCACGATCTTGGCTCACCACAACCTCCACCTCCCAGTTTCAAGTGATTCTCCTGCCTCAGCCTCCTGAGTAGCTGGGACTACAGGCATGCGCCACCGTGCCCAGCTAATTTTTGTATTTTTAGTAGAGACAGGGTTTCACTATGTTGGCCAGGCTGGTCTCGAACTCCTGACCTCAGGTGATCCACCCACCTCGGCCTCCCAAAGTGCTGGGATTACAGGCGTGAGGCACCAGGTCTGGCCAACACTGATTAGTATTAAGTACTTTCAGACTATCTTTAATTAAGTAGGTGAAAACCCTTTACAAATAAAAAATGCAAGAAACTGAGGTGAATACCTAATAAGAGGCATTATTATAAGTGTAAAAGTCAAGTTGGAGATTCCCAACATTTCCTAACAAATAATCACAGCAAGCTAAATTTGGGGATCCTGAAAAATAGTAAAATTTTTAGGCTTCATTTGCTAATGCCAAATACAAGGGTTGAAAAATCAAAAACTTTATTTTTCCAATTAGTATAATTGGTCCAGTTGTTCGAGAATAACACCCAGCTTGAGGGCATAAAAGCTTCTGGCACTTTCAACTGAAATCACAACCTAGATTGGAAGTCAGCAGTGACAGTTTTTACAATTTTTACAATAACAGCATTTGAGCAAGAATCTCAGGAAGGAAAGAGAAAAACATTTTTCTCCATTCAGTATCACTGTTACCACTATGATCACCATTCAGAAACGTTTCATTGGAATGATAGCCACAAGTCTTCAATTTGGCTTATCCATATTCAGAAAAGAGGAAGACATAAGAAGCTTATATTTCTATTGTTTTTGAGTGCCTAGTCTGTGTCAGGCACTGGAACAGGGTTTCTCAACCTTACCACGATTGACATTTTGGGCCAGATAATTCTTTCTTGTTGGGGGCTGCACAGTGCCTTGTGAGATGTTTAGCACATCCCCAACCTCTCTACCCACTAGATGCCAGCAGCGTATCCTCAGTCATGACAATCATGACTGGGGAGCAAAACCATCCCTGGTTAAGAGCCACTGCACCAAACTGAGGTCTTTCTTTACAAATGTCTTATTGATTCCTCAAAACAATTTGACAAACATGCCAATAGTATTGTCTCTATTTTACAGATAAGAAAATGGCAACTCAGGGATGCTACCAACTTGGCCCAGGGGACCCAACCTGCCCAGGGTCAGCTGACCCCGTTTTTTGTTTTTGTTTTGTTTTGAGATGGAGTTTCACTCTTGTTGCCCAGGCTGGAGCGCAATGGCACGATCTTGGCTCACTGCAACCTCTGCCTCCCAGGTTCAAGTGATTCTCCTTCCTCAGCCTCCCAAGTAGCTGGGATTACAGGTCCTGCCACCACGCCCAGCTAATTTTGTATTTTTTTTAGTAGAGACCGGGTTTCACCATGTTGGTCAGGCTGGTCTCGAGCTCCTGACCTCAGGTGATCCACCCAGCTCGGCCTCCCAAAGTGCTGGGATTACAGGCGTGAGGCATCGCGCCTGGCCTGACCCCATGGTTCTGACTGTGCATTGCCACTTCTTTAATGTAGGTGATGTTTGGTTTTGTGCCTCTCTCTCTTGGTTTCTCACCCACAAAGGTACTACCTGTAGGCAGAGGTTCAGAAGAACCTTCAGAAGATAACAATGAAGACAAATCTCATCTCTACAGGGTTGTGAGATGATCTCAGGAATCCTCATATTATGCCCCAAAACCTTCAGCCACAGTATTTCTATGCAGATCAACAGAATTTTGGTAAATCTTACCCGGAGTGGGTAAATAAGGAAAAATGGCATTATTCTAAAAATATGTTTCAGGAATACGAACTTTAAATGTATAAGGTTCCACCTTTAATTCCTCCATCTTCCTCAGTTTCCCTGCCAAGTCCCTCATCAAGTAACATGGATGGCTCTTCCACTCAGCTTCTCTTTTCTGTTCCTACAAACTTCACTGTATCCCTGACCCTCACGAGGCTGTATGGCACTCCAGTTTATTCAGCATCCTGCTGCCAGACCAATCTTTCACAGTAATTAAATTCACCAGGTTACTGCCCTGCCAGAAAACCACTAATAAATCCTCATTTTCTGAAGCATCATGTTTAAATTTCACTAAATTGACATTCCAGGCCCTTCAAATGCTGTCTGTGTCTATCCCTTAGTCATGTTGTCTCTCCTCCTTGCACCAAATTCCTCACTATCCTACACATTTGCTGAGGAGAATACTGCCTTTTTAAGCCCCTCATCCTATGGCTTCCTTGCTTGTCAATGCCATCCCTTTTCTGCATCTCTGTGTCAAAATCCTGGCCAATCTTGTAGGCCCAGCTCAGTTGAAGGCCCTCCAGAGAGCATTTTGACTATTGCAGCCTCATCAAGGCCTTTAAAGATATTCACAGCCCTGACTGTCTAACCCATACCACCTAGAATCTCAATTTTAACTCTCCGGTATCTGCTGGAGTTTCACGTTTGCCCAGATGGATTATAATTCTGTTGCATGTTGGTACTGTATCTCAGACTTATGGACTATGCTCAGAGAAGGTCCTCAGTGAGCCCTCACAAATGGAATCCATAAAATTCTCCTGCTGCTGTAGGAATAAAGGGAATACTTCAGAGAAATCTAAACCCCTAATCTTATCTTTATGTCTGGGGCTCCACCCAATATGAGGTCACCTTATGTTCACTGCTACTTGGAAACACTACTACCAGCACACCTGCAAACTCATTTCCAGCTTTGGCCCTTCGTCAGTCCTGAGCTTTCAAGACTCCTGGTCTCCTTTTCTTATCAGCACACCTTGACTTACTTCTGTATCATGGTCTTTGACACTGACCTTCTTCCTGGGGAGTAAACCTAAATCATCACTCTGAGATTGTGCTTTATGGCCTCTTTACTGGTGTCTCCGGGAATGGAAATTACGACATCATCTGAGCCTATGATTCCCAAAAACAACTGAGGATAAGATCACTTGTGTGTGCTTATTAAACATCCAATTCCCAGGCCCTGCTCCAGACCTACTGCATCAGAATATCCAGGATAAAGGCCTAGGAACTGGAGAGATTAACAAGCATCCCAGGTGGTTCTTATGATCAGATGAGTTAAGGAAGCACTGATCTCAGCTACTGGGTAATATTTTACCAACTCAGCTGATGAGATATTTGGTTTCAATTGACAATCAGAAAATAGGCATCCTGGAGAAGGAAATTATTGATATCAGGAGCCTGGCAGCATTCCTCCTCATCAACTTCCATTTTTCTAGCTATTAATATATGGAAGTGTATTAGTCCATTTTTACACTGCTGATAAAGACATACCTGAGACTGGGTAATTTGTAAGGAAAAAGAGGTTTAATGGACTCACAGTTCCACGTGGCTGGGGAGGCCTCACAATCACAGTGGAAGGTGAGGGAAGAACAAAGGCATGTCTTACATGGCAACAGGCAAAAAGAGAATGAGAATCAAGCAACAGGGGAAACCCCTTATAAAACCTTAAGATCTCATGAGACTTATTCACTACCATGAGAACAGTATGGGGAAAATCATGATTCAATTATCTCCCACTGGGTTCCTCACACAATACGTGGGAATTATGAGACCTACAATTCAACATGAGATTTGGGAGAGGACACAACCAAACCATATCAGGAAGTATGCTCTATTAATGAACCACTAGTATAAAAACTAGCTGTGGCTCCTTAAACAAGTCATCTAGGAATTCTGAACTTCAATTTCCTAACTTATACAAAAAGGGAGGGTTGGACAATATCAGTAGTTTTCTTTTATGGATACTCACTGCATTTGCCCTTAGACTCACCCCTGGGAATTCTAATTTTATTGATACAATTCTGTTGTAAAATTGAGATTAAAATAAAGTGAACTGGTGATTTTTAAGATGACTCACGGCTCTGAAATAATCCTTTGATTTAATAACTCTATTATTTGTAAATACTTGTATCAATTCTAGACATTTATTTCACACCATATGTAAATATATATATATACTTTTTATTCCATTTTTTCAATATCATCTTTGTTAAGTGTTTGACATTTATGTAGAAGAGAGGCTGAATAATTCTCTCTGTGTGTTTTTTTGAGATAAGGTCTTGCTCTGTTGCCCAGGCTGGAGTACAACGGCTTGATCACAGCTCACTGCAGCCTCAACCTCCTAAACTCAAGTGATCCCCCCACCTCGGACTCCCAAGAAGCTGAGACCACAGGTGTGCACCACCATGCCCAGCTATTTTTAATTTTAAATTTTTTTTAAGAGATGGGATCTCCCTATGTTGCCCAGGCTGGTTTAGAACTCCTGGGCTCAAGCGATCCTCCTGCCTCTGCCTCCCAAAGTGCTGGGATTATAGGCATGAACCCCAGCACCCAGCCTGAGGCTGAATAATTCTAAACAATTTGTATGAGTTATTATTACTATACAAAAATATTCAGGAGTATAATGAAATCTTTTAAAATATATAAGCCAAGAGACATCTGAATAGCAACAACCTAGCTGTTAATCCAATCAAAGGTAGGAGTATATTTATCCATTCCCTCAGTACTTTGACTAATATTTATTGTTGAATGCCTGCTAATTTATCAGCCCCAGTGATAGTTACTAGAGATATAACAATACATGAGAAACAGTCCAATTCCACATTGGAAAAATAAGCATACTGTCAATAAAACAAACCTGATAAGGATCACAAAGGAATCCAAGGAGCTACAAGAACACATAAAGAAAATAAAGAAAGTCTTAACCTCCTCTTGTGCTCAGGAAAGGCTTGCAGGAAGAAGTGACAAGTGACAAGTAGGGTGAAACCTGAGAAGTTAATTGGAATTAAGCGTGTATGTTAAGGCAAGGTAAACAGCATGTTGGAAGAACCTGAAGTAGAAAGAGCTTAGAGAGTACTAGGAAGAGAAATAAGATTAAAAAGGCTGGAAATAGTCAATGAAGGGGACAGTGGCACAAGCAACTACCATGTAGGCCCAGGTAAGAGAGTTTAGAATTTAAAAGCACTGGGGAGCCACTGAATACTTTAAGCAAGGGGCTGAAGTAATCTTATTTACATATTTAAAAGTCCCCAAAGTGCTTGGAAGGCAGAGATGCCTGAGTGGGTACAGGGAAAACAGGCTGTTGCAGTAGTCAGGGGAAATACGATGGACTAAAGTGATAGCAGCAGAGATGGAGTAAGGTGAATGGATTTAAGAAATCCATCTGAAGGAACTCAGAAGAGCTTAATGATTGGTGGGCTGTGAGAGGTAGAGGAATCCATGAGTCAAGGTTTCAGATTTGAGCAACTGGGTGGGTGGCCATGTCATTTGCTGAGATAAGAAACCCTGGAAGAGGAAACATAATGAGTTCAGTCTGGGACACATTGAGTGTGAAACATCTGTGAGTCAACCAGGTGCAGGTCTTGAGTAAAATGGGACTAGAACTCAAAAGAAAGACCTGAACTCAAGTTACAAATTGAGAGTTGTCAGCATATAGATAAAAATGGAAGTCATTAGAGGTGGATGAAAGCACCTACTATGGAAGGTGCTGGAGCTAAACTTGTATACCTGTAGACCTATTCACTGTCAAGTGGTTCACAGTCCAACAAGTGCAGCCACATATGAACAAGGCCAGAATTTTAGTTCAACTGCTATGAAAACTACACTGAAAAGCCCTATTATTGATCACTATAGGTATACCCCTTCTCTGTTCTACCCTCTGGAGGTATATTTCCCAATTCAACCCAAAACTAGAAATGCATCTAAAAGTAAACTAGCCACCATTTTGTTTTAATCAAGTAGGCTTCAACAGAGAGTACCTCTTGAGCCACTAAGAGCTTTCAGTTAACTCTTCCTTTTTATTTATTTATTTTTTTTTTGAGACGGAGTCTCAGTCTGTCACCCAGGCTGGAGTGAGCGGCGCGATCTTGACTCACTGCCACCTCTGTCTCCTGGGTTCAAGCGATTCTCCTGCCTCAGCCTGCCGAGTAGCTGAGATTACAGGCACGCGCCACTAGGCCCAGCTAACTTTTGCATTTTTCGTAGAGACAGGGTCTCACCGTGTTGGCCAGGCTGATCTCAAACTCCTGGCCTCAGATGATCCGCTTGCCTCGGCCTCCCAAAGTGCTGGGATTACAGGTGCGAGCCACTGCGCCCGGCCCAGTTAACTCTTAACAATAAAATTTACAAGTTGAAATATATTTACATTGATATCATGCTTTTCTAAATCATTGAACAAGAAAATAAAGGGAGTAGATTGCAGATTTTGTGTGTGGTCACTCTCGTAGTGATGTGAACTTTACAGTTTACAAGGCTGTGATTATGAAGCCCAAGGTCTGCTAGACTTGTGCCGTATGCAAGTCTGTTCACAGTCGAAGGCGGTTCTCGGGACAAAGTCTATTTTTAAAATGCATTTTGTAGCTTAAAAGAGCACTGCATGCAACAGCTAAGGTTTCTGTTTGAAAGTTCACTTGATATCATAAATAATTACCAATTAACCTAATGAAGATTGACATTTTTGAGATTTGACTCAATTATCCCTTTTCCTTCCTCCATTCCTTTCTCTTTTTCTCCCACTTCTTCCCCTAATTCTTCCCTCCCTCTCTTCATTCCTTTCATCTTCCCTCCTTCTCCTTTTTTTTCTATTTTTCTCTTTTTCCACAGTTTCTGCTTCTAAGCTTTTTATGGAATGACACAGAGCACATATATAAAATTGACACACCTAATACAGCAATGTTAAGCAACCTCTTCTATGTAAAGCACTTTGACAGAACTACAGCAACAGTATTAAAAACTGAAAAGTCCTTGTGGATCATCTTACCCAATTCACCCATTTCACAAATCAAAAAAGGAAAACTTCTATCCCATTGTTATGCTTGAGAATCATCTTAAGGCTTATTTGGCCATCGTGCTAGATTTCACATAATAATGACAGACACTCTTTTGTATTATTTTATTAAGTTAGCAGGCCTAGACCTGTACTGACCGATACAGTTAGCCACTGACGCATGTGGCAACTGAACCCCTGAAATCTAGCAAATTTGAATTGAAATGTGCTGTAAGTGTAAAATACACAACAGATTTTGAAAATAGCATAAAAAAGTAAAATATCTTAATAATTTTTATATTGATTTTATGGTGAAATGGTAATGTTTTAGATACATTAAGTAAAATATATTCCTGAAATTCATTTTACCTGTCTCTGTTTACCTTTTTAATATGGCTACTAGAAAATTATATATGATGTTCACATTTTGACTCATTTCTATTCTGTTCCAGAATAATAGTGCCTATCTCATACAAATTTTTGTTGGTTAGCTAACATTTCAGGCCTTTATCTTAAGTTCCTAAACTCATCCAACATTGATAAGTAAAGAAATTCATTCGCCTTACCAAAAAAAAAAAAGGGGTGGGGGAGCCGGGGGCTCACATGACCTAAAAGATATTGAGAATACATTGGTCATAGATCAATAATCCAAAGAATGTAATGTTTTGTCCAACGTCACATAGATCAGTACAGAGATGGTTCTAGGGCTCAGGACTTCTATTTTCTCACTGACCTTTTATCTCGAAGCGTTCAGTGAACAAAATTGTGGAATGGTCTTCAGTGGCTACAAAACTGATTTCAGTTGAATTAGACAAATATTTGAAAGCCTAATAGGTGCCAGGCATTTTGCTAGGCAGCAGTAATTGAAGGGCTTAAGTTTTATCACTTTAATGTGTGGGGAACTTTCCTTGAGTTCTAAATGAAAAAATAAAACTACTTTTGCCACACTTTTCTCATATTCATAATTCAATTATGACCATGTCCAGGTGGGCAAATTTCTTAATTTTAAAGCTCTAAACTGAATATTTCATCAATGTAAAAAAGCTGTTAAAATTTTCATAACATGTGGCCGGGTGCGGTGGCTCATGTCTGTAATCCCAGCACTTTGGGAGGCCAAGGTGAGCGGATCACTTGAGGTCAAGAGTTCAAGACCAGCCTGGCCAACATGATGAAACCTCGTCTCTACTAGAAATACAAAAATTAGCCAGGTGTGATGGTGTGTCCCTGTAATCCTAGCTACTTGGGAGGCTGAGGCACAAGAATCACTTGAACCAGGGGGACAGAAGTTGCAGTGAGCCAAGATCATGCCACTGCACTCCAGCCAAAAAAAAAAATCATAAAAATGTGATTATATGTTAATTAAAAATTAATTTTAACTTAAAAAATACATTAAAGCCATTATCAAATTTTTTTCCCAAAATGGTCTTATTTCTTCTGGTTATATTTTAGTTAAAGCTTAAAACTTAAGTGTACTATCTGAAATATACTATTTACTCTTTCCTTAAAAGACCAGATTTTGACATCTATTTATATCACTTCTCGTTATGAGGTTTAGAAATGTTCTGTTACCAAATAGCAAATTTTAGTTTTTAACTATAGGCAACTCTTTTAAATATTCTTGGCAAATTTAAAGGAATTAGACTTTATTCAGAGTAATTCTTCATTGCAAGAATAGTAAAGGAGTTACTTAAATTACTCGCCTTAAACCTTTGGACACTGTGGCTTAGTTCTTCTTCTATCATCATCTTGGCCTTAATCACTTATTGTTTAGATCATCAACAAGGAAATGCATCATTGCTAACTATAGAATTAATTCTACTTTGTTTTGGGTCTTCTAGTATGGTGATGGATTCAGTATATCGATATTTTAGTTAATTATTTGCATCTATACTCATGAGTTTTGGGGGCTATTTCTATCAAGTTTTGGTATGTAAACCATGCTGGCTTCAAAAATTGGAGGTTTTCCATAATTTTTCATAATTATCTATGAATTAGACCAGTTCAAATATGTGAAATTGTCAGTTCTTTGTAGGTTAGAAAAATGTCAGTAGTCAAAAAATCACTCAGGCTTACGCCTTTTAAAATAGTATTTCTCCAACAATCTTTTCAATTTCTTCTATATTCATTAGTCTTTCACTGTTTACTTCCTTTTCTTGAGTTACTTGTGTTAATTCATATTTAGCCATAAACAGTTTTATCTGGAGTTTCAAATTTATTGCCACTGAATTACAAATAATCTTCTCTCTAAAGGTTTTCTTTTTAATTCTTCCATGCCTGTGTTTATACTCCCTTTCTCATTCCTGAATTTATATATTTTACTTTTTTTTTTCCTTTTTAGTTAATCAGGCTTACTAATCTTTTCTAAGAACCTAGGCTTGGTCAGGCATGGTAGCTCATGCCTGTAATCCCAGCATTTTGGGAGGCCAAGGTAGGCAGATTGCTTGAGCCCAGGAGTTTGAGACCAGCCTAGGTAACATGGTGAAATCCCATCTCTACAAAAAATAACAAAAAATTAGCCAGGCACAGTGGCACATGCAGGTAGTCCCAGCTACTCTGGAGGCTGATGTGGGAGAATCACCTGAGCCCAGGGAGGTGGAGGCTGCAGTGAGCTGTGATGGTGTCACTGCACTCCTGGGTGACAGAGTGAGACCCTGTCTCAAAAACAAACAAACAAACAAAAAAAACTTTAAAAATCTGTTTTGCAATTTCAAAATTTATCATCATTAAATCTCTGTTCCTACTTGTTTTTGTTTTGTTGCTCTCTTTTTCAGTCTCTTCATTTGAATTTTTAAATCACATGTTTTCATATGTACCTGTTTTGAAAATAAGCAAATGTTTTAAACACTCAGGTGGGAGGGGGAAAAGAGGAAAAAAAACATTTTTTCCTTTGTACTTTTCTTTGTCATTTGACTTCTTGCCAAAATATAATCTTATCTTGCCTCTGTAGTTTGACAGAAAAACAAAACAATAAGCATATTTTTAAATTTGTGATTTATTATCTTAGGTCCCACAGAAATTGTGGTGGGTAGGGAAGAAAAAATCTTCATCTCTCACAATCATTCAATAATCAACCCACTATAAAATTTGTCTCCACTCGAACATTTCCATCCCTTCTTGTTCCCATGAACACTGGCATCTATGCCCAATCATGGACGGTTAATTTCTGGCTAAACTGTGGGATATTGGAAACATTTAGTGTAAATAAAATGAAAATCTATTTCAAAGTGATATTACAAATCTCACAAAGCTGTGAAGTGATGTTTCAGGAATTACTGAAAAAGCCTTTGACTAAAGAGAAATTCAAGAAGGCTTATATATAATACAATAGGTTCTTCAAGAGAGAATATTTTGAATACCAAAATACTTAGAGTTAACTTTGGGAAAATTGATGAAGTATGAAGTTTGCAAATATTTTTGGAAAATCAGCACTTTTTGGTCATTTCAGGCAAATCAAATGTGAAGTGAAAGATGTCAAGTCAGGCTCTCTTATGTTGTTGGGGTTTTTTCTGGTGCTTACAAAAGCCAACACAATTCATTCTTTGTTCATTCCAAAAATTATGGCATAGTTGACATATAACTCCATTTTCTTAAATATCAGATGGTATGAATTTATTTTAATAACTGTTAATATTCAAAGCTTTTTCTGTATTTATGATAAAATTTGTTTTCACTATAAATATATTCAATTTAATAAAGTGTTCTTGTACAAATTATCCCATTATTACACTTAGCAACATTCCCAGAAAGTTTAGCAACCTTCCCAGAAACCATGTGAAAACCATTTTTTCCTTCTTCTTACAATAGAATAAAATGTAAAAAGGAATGAAGAGAGAAGGCATTGAGAAATAATTTAACTGCTTCCTAGTCCCTCCCAACTAGGCCTTTCTCACATTGCTTTATTACCAGTTTTTAGTTGAGTTCTGAAGACAATGGGCAAAAAAACCTGTAATACCATATCAGGAGCATAGGTCCTGGAGCCAGGTTGCCTTAATTCATGTCCCACCTTTACTATTTACTGACCGTGTAGTGTTGGGCAAGTTAACCATTCCCTATGCATCCTTATCTATAAAATGGAGACGATATTAATTGCGCTTGCTCCTTATGACGTTATTACAAGGATTAAGTGAGTTAAAATATGTAAAGTTATTAAATCAGTGCCTGGTATGTAGTAATAAGTTTCCAATAAATTTAGCTGCTGTTTTTATTCATATATTCATGTTCAAATGCCAAGTATAAAAGCACATACCTTCAATTGTGTAGTATCATTAATTATCTTCGGTTGCCTTTGAGTGGTTTCATTGGAACAGATAAATAAGAGTTAACTGTAATAGTTGCTCAGGAGTTTTATCATATTTTGTTTACCAAGTAGAAAAATTAACACTAAACAATATTACACTTCCAATTATTTAATTTGGTTATAACAGTAGATGATAACTTGATCTTGAAAATAAAGATTATACTCTAAAAAAAGTTATAAATATTTTTCTATTCCAACAATAGCATCCCTATTATTTTTCAATCTGTTGTTTTTCTAATATAAAACAATATAGTTTTATATTAGAAAAAATGTAATTCCAAAGAACAGTAGAAATATCTGACAAAATGATATTATCTTACTCTTTCTGTACTAAGAGAAGACAGTAAAATCTTAGTGATACACATGACCCTTTGCTATTAAGTATAAAAATACCATGTAATGGAAGGATGCGGTCAGAAAAAAAAGTACGGAAACACTGGAATTCAACTGTTTACCAGGTGTACAATAAAAATGGCAAATATGTTTGCACCTGTGTGGACAAATCTATTCCTTCTGTCTTTTTCCATCCCTTCTACTTATTGTTTTATTCAAATACATTAATTATGGCAACACCAAAGCTGTAAGTTGCTTTTAAAATCTAGGTTTTATTTTCCTAGATGTCATATTGGTATACCAAATCTATTCAACTGTACCTGAAAATGTTTTGATTGATTATTTTAAAATATACCCTAATAACTTGTTTCAGAGGCTCTAGGTTCTCTCTGGAATTTTTCTTTTTTTGAGACAGAGTCTCGCTGTGTCGCCCAGGCTGGAGTGCGGTTGCGCAATCTCGGCTCACTGCAAGCTCCACCTCCCGGGTTCACGCCATTCTCCTGCCTCAGCCTCCCAAGTAGCTGGGACTACAGGTGCCTGCCACCACACCCGGCTAATTTTTTGTATTTGTTTTTTAGTAGAGATGGGGTTTCACCATGTTGGCCAGGATGGTCTCCATCTCCTGACCTCGTGATCCACCCGCCTCGGCCTCCCAAAGTGCTGTGATTACAGGCGTGAGCCACCATGCCTGGCTGGAATTTTTTTTCATATATGCTTTATTTCTCCCACCAACCTGTCTTTTTTCCAAATTCCCAGGGCTACGAGTATAACATTCTGACTGGTTAGAAAATAAAACTATTCACCCATACATTTGGCAAATACTTAATAGTGACCTATGTGCCAGACAAAACAGTCATAATCTCTGCCCTCATTGAGGTAAGTTAAGTAAATATAAATAAATACATAGTTACAAACTGCTACAAATGAGAAGGAACATTTTCTAATTAAATTCAGAAGGTCAGGAAAGGCCTCTCTCAATATGAGGAAGCTATTGCAATAGTTTATGCAAGAGATGGTGAATTGGCCTTGGATGGTGCCTAGGTAATGGAGAGAAGACAGCAGGTTTGGGTTTTATTTTACAAGTAAAATAATAGGACTCTGACAGTTTGAAAAAGAGGGATGAGAAAGAGGGAGGAACTAAAGATGACTCAAAGGTTATGACATGTACAACTTTTTGGATGGAGGCACCATTTACTGAACTGGGGAAAATTAAAAGAGAAGTAGATTTTCAAGGGGATTACATAGAGTTCAATCTGGGATATGTGTACTGTAAGATGTTTGTAAGGCATTTATATTGAAAGGTCAAACGAAGATTTAGATATAACAGGCCTAAATCTCAGAAGAAAGGCATGTGCAAGATCAAGTTGAGCTGTTGGGATTTAAACAGATTAAAAGCCACAGAAGTAGATGAAGTTGCCTAAGACCAGAGTGTGAGTTAAGAAGAGAGGAACGCTTACAACTAAGTCTCAATTACTTTCAACATTTAGAGATTGGATAGGGATGGTCAAAAATGTCTAATTTGACTAAGAAATCAAATAAAACATGATGAATTAAGAGTTATTATTCCCATTTTCCAAAGGAGAAAACCTAGGTTTAAAGAGGTTAAGCAACTTACCCAAGTTGACACAGCAAGTAAGTCATCCAGACACTAGATGCAAACCTAGGTATGTGTGGTACCAAAACTTTATTCATTTCCTGTGCCAAATTGTCAGACATATTACTACTCTGAAATTACTGCTTTTCCATCTGCTAATTTAGGGCAATATCTAACGCGTTCCTCCATCAATGTAGACATTTATCTGTTCCCTAAAATATGCTCACACTATGAGTTTAGTCACCAATAAGAATACATCAGTAGAATGCATAATTGTATGCCCTATATTTGCAAATAAAAAATAAATAATTTTTCCTGGAGAAAATAAAAGGCTTAGCCTCATACTCCCTTGCAGTGTGGAATTAAATAAGTCATTAATTTCTTTGAGCTATAGAATCCTCATCTATAAAACAAGCAAAAGAATACCCATCTCACAGGATTGCCGAAGATTAAATGAAATGACACATATTAAAATGCTTGTAAACTGAAAAGTGTTTTACAAGTAGCCATTTTTATTATTATTATTATTTTCATTTCCAGGGTCATTATATGCTGCTTCTACCAAAAACACTGAAGTTTTCTAATCCCACAATTCATCTCTCTAAAACAGCATTATAACATGATATAAATACAAAAGAGTTTACTTACAGTTAAAGAAGGTACATTAGGTTCAATATATAAAACGAAATGAGCGATCATCAAAACTAAAATAATTTCTAAATAAAATGCTTTCACCTAAACAACTTTTTAAACATTTCTGTGACATTTCTCATTTTTTATCCCTTAAAATAATTTTCACATAATTATAATAGTTTTAATCAACATTATTTTATATCTCTATACCATTCCACATGTCTAGATATCTTATGTTTATTATAATGAATGTACAGTGTTTCACAGAAATAAAACCATAAATTGTTAATAAGTACTGACCTATAACTGAAAATTTAAAGTATTTTCAGATTTTTGCATTTAAAATTAATTCTGCTATGAACATTTCTTTGCACATAGCTTTTTGTTTCACTTTTAAATTATATTCCAAATATTGGTATGCCAGCAATGTTTAACAACTGCCATCTTTGAGGTCGAGGAGAGGAGGAACGGGAGAAGCCCCAATTTGTCCCATTTGCCACCTTATGTAGTGTACATACTACAACTGAGAGGTGAAGCCAGCTGGACTTCCTGGGTCGAGTGGGGACTTGGAGAACTTTTCTGTATAGCTAGAGGATTGTAAAATGCACCAATCAGCGCTCTGTGTCTAGCTGGAGGATTGTAAATGCACCAATCAGCACTCTGTGTCTAGCTAAAGGATTATAAACACACCAATCAGCATTCTGTAAAATGGACCAATCAGTGCTCTGTAAAATGGACCAATCAGCGCTCTGTAAAATGGACCAATCAGCAGGACATGGGCTGGGACAAATAAGAGAATAAAAGCTGGCCACTCCAGCCAGCAGCGGCAACTGGCTTGGGTCCCCTTCCATGCTGTGGAAGCTTTGTTCTTTTGCTCTTCACAATAAATCTTGCTGTTCCTCACTCTGGGTCCGTGCCACGTCTAAGAGCTGTAACACTCACTGCGAAGGTCCGCGGCTTCATTCTTGAAGTCATCAAGACCAAGAACCCACCAGAAGTAACCAACTCCAGACACATAACCATAGCCAATTTCAAGCTCCAATGGGCATTCAAATACTTAAATCAAAATCAAGGCAAGAGTACCTGGAAGAAATTATGTTAAATGAAATAAGCCAAGCATGAAAACACAAACATCTCATGATCTGACTTACACATAGAATCTAAAAAAGTCAAACTCATAGAAGCTGAGAGTAGCATGGTAGTTACCAGAGGATAAGGGACATGGGGAGGATTTGGGGAGATGTTGGTCAGAGGATACAAAATTTCAGTTAGGAGAAATAAGTTCAAGAGATCTATTGCACAATATGAAACTATAGTTAATAACAATGTACTGTATACTTCATGTATGCAAAGAGAGTAGATTTTAAGTGTCCTCACCACATAAAAATAAATGTGAGATAATGGATATGTTAATCAATGTGATTTAGCCATTCCACAATATATACATATATCAAAACATCACATTGTACTCTACAAATATATACCATTCTTATTTTTCAAATAAATAAATAGAAATCAAACCAAGAGCAATATTGATCACAAAGCAAAATTTAACAAGTAGCAACAATCTTACAAGATAAATACGAGCCAAAAACTTCCCATGCCCTTTGACCCTTTAACTCTATCTATCCTATTATTATTCTAGTAAAAATGTAGCCTTAGGGTCAGCGGCAGCTGGAGCCTTCTGAAACCGGCTAATTGTTAAATTGTATATGCTGGAACCACACAAATAAGCCCACATAATAACCAGCTAACAGTACAATGACAGGATCCACACATACCAATACTCACCTTGAATGTAAGTGGGCTAAATGCCACAGTTAGAAGGCACAGAGTGGCAAGCTGGATAAAACACCAAGACCCAATGGTATGCTATCTTCAAGAGCCCCATCTGAGATGTAATGACACTCATAGCCTCAAAATAAAGGAATGGAGGAAAATCTACCAAGCAAATGGAAAACAGAAAAAAGCAGCAGTTGCAATCCTAACTTCAGGCAAGACATATTTCAAACCAACAAAGTTCAAAAAAGACAAGGAAGGGCATTACAGAATGATAAACGTTTCAATTCAACAAAAAGACCTAACTATCCTAAATATATGCACCCAACACAGGAGCACCCAGATTCATGAAGCAAGTTCTTGGAGACCTAGCAAGAGACACAGACTCCCACACAATAATAATGGGAAATTTTAACACCCTACTGACAATATTAGACAGATCTTCATCAAGGCAGAAAATTAACAAAGATATTCAGGACTTAAACTCAGCATTGGACCAAATGGATCTAATAGACCTTTACAGAACTCTCCACCCAAAACCAACAGAATATACATTTTTCTCATCCTCACGTGGCACATACTCTAAAATTGACCACATAATTGGACAAAAAACAAATGTCATCAAATGTAAAAGAACTGAAATTATACCAAACACACTCTTAGACCATAGCACAATAAAAATAGGAGTCGAGATTATGAAAATCACTCAAAACCATGCAATTACATGGAAATTAAACAACATGCTCCTGAATGACTTTTGGGTAAATAATGAAATTAAGGCAGAAATCAAGAAGTTCTTTGAAAATGACAAGAACAAAGATACAACATACCAGAATCCCTGGGACACAGATAAGGCAATGTTAAGAGGGAAATTCATAACACTAAATGCCCAAATCAAAAAGTTAGAAAGATCTCTAATAACCTAACATCACAACTGAAAGAATCAAAGAAGCAAGAACAGCAACCTCCCCCTCCCCCCCCTCCCCCTCTCCCTATGGTCTCCCTCTCCCTCTCTCTCCATGGTCTCCCTCTGATGCTGAGCGGAGGCTGGACTGTAGTGCCGCCATCTCGGCTCACTGCAACCTCCCTGCCTGATTCTCCTGCTTCAACCTGCCGAGTGCCTGGGATTGCAGGCGCACGCCACCACGCCTGACTGGTTTTGCTATTTTTTTGGTGGAGACGGGGTTTCGCCCTGTTGGCCGGGCTGGTCTCCAGCTCCTAACCACGAGTGATCTGCTAGCCTCGGCCTCCCGAGGTGCCAGGATTGCAGACGGAGTCTCGCTCACTCAGAGCTCAATGTTGCCCAGGCTGGAGTGCAGTGGCATGATCTCGCCTCGCTACGACCTCCACCTTCCAGCCACCTGCCTTGGCCTCCCAAAGTGCCCAGACTGCAGCCTCTGCCTGGCCACCACCCCGTCTGGGAAGCGAGGAGCGTCTCTGCTTGGCCGCCCATCGTCTGGGATGTGAGGAGCCCCTCTGCCCAGCCGCCCAGTCTGGGAAGTGAGGAGCGCCTCTTCCCAGCCGCCATCCCGTCTAGGAAGTGAGGAGTGTCTCTGCCCGGCCGCCCATCGTCTGAGATGAGAGGCCCATCGTCTGAGAGGCGCTCCCCAGCGCCTCTGCCCCGCTGCCCATCGTCTGAGATGTGGGGAGCACCTCTGCCCCGCTGCCCCATCTGGGATGTGAGGAGCCCCTCTGCCCGGCAGCTGCCCCGTCTGGGAAGTGAGGAGCATCTCTGCCTGGCAGCCACCCCCTCCAAGAGGTGGGGGACAGCCCCCGCCCAGCCAGCCGCCCCGTCCGGGAGGGAGGTGGGGGGCAGCCCCCGCCCAGCAGCCACCCCTTCCGGGAGGTGGGGGCACCTCTGCCCGGCCGCCCTGTCTGGGAGGTGGGGGGCCCCTCTGCCCGGCCGCCACCCCGTCTGGGAGGTGTACCCAGCAGCTCATTGAGAACGGGCCATGATGACAATGGCAGTTTTGTCAAGTGGAAGAGGGGGAAGTGTGGGGAAAGGAAAGAGAAATCAGATTGTTGCTGTGTCTGTGTAGAAAGAAGTAGACATGGGAGACTCCATTTTGTTCTGTACTAAGAAAAATTCTTCTGCCTTGGGATGCTGTTAATCTATGGCCTTACCCCCAACCCCTTGCTCTCTGAAACATGTGCTGTGTCCACTCAGGGTTAAATGGATTAGGGGCGGTGCAAGATGTGCTTTGTTAAACAGATGCTTGAAGGCAGCATACTCGTTAAGAGTCATCACCACCACTCCCTAATCTCAAGTACCCAGGGAAGCAAACACTGCGGAAGGCCGCTGGGTCCTCTGCCTAGGAAAACCAGAGACCCTTGTTCACATGTTTATCGGCTGACCTTCCCTCCACTATTGTCCTATGACCCTGCCAAATCCCCCTCTCCAAGAAACACCCAAGAATGATAAATAAATACCAAAAAAACAAACAAACAAACAAACAAAAAACGAAGCAAGAACAAATCAACTGCAAAGCTAGCAGAAGATGAGAAATAACAAAAATCAGAGCTGAACTAAAGGAAATCAAAACATGAAAAACCACTTAAAAGATCAACAAATCCAGGAGCTGATTTATTGAAAAAAATAATAAAATAGGCCACTAGCTAGACTAATAGAGAAGAAAAAAGAGATGATCCAAATAAAACACAATTGTAAATGATGAAGGGAATGTTACTACTGACCCCACAGAAATAAAAACAACCACTTCAACATTAGGTCAAGTTGTATTTCTTTTGATGATATCATATCTTTGCAACGTTATACTTTTGGTGGTTGCTAGGATAAAGTACAAATACCTTGTGAAAATCAGTGAGGAACAGAAAATGAAAGTTATGATGTCCAATCTGATTCCAAGGTTTGAGAAGTTATATAGTGCCTAAGAGGCATACATATCCCATTAGCAATTGTGTTAATTTAAGAATAAAATAAAAACATTATATTCTATTTCAATTTATGTATTTTTTTAATGGCTACTAAGTTGTTAGAACACAAATACTAAGTTGTTTAGATTTAACTACTTACTAAAATGACTTATTTGGGTTTTTTGTTTGTTTTTTGTTTTTGTTTTTGGCTTCAGAGACCATGAAAAATTATGGGGACAATAAGAATGCTGTGAACTGAAAAGTTTAGGAGTCTCTAGCTTAGGTATCAAACTCATCAAGAAGGAATAATGGGACTCTAGATGCTAAGCACCAGAAAGTACAGCCATAAAAAAGTTAAAAACAAATATTGTATTGAAAATATGAAAAGGAACTAAACAGCAGAATTACCACATGGGACAAATAAAAATATGTAACCGTGTATTTAGCACTACTTGTAACACTAAAAGAATGGAGACAACTCAAATGTCCAGAAATAGAAAGGTGTTTGAATAAACAATGATAGAATACATGATATAATACCATGCAGCTGTCAAAGGGATGAAGAATATTACTATACACTACTGTGGAATGATCTCCAGTATATAATATCTGATGAGAAAGTCAAAGTGGCAGAAAATATGTATAGTATGTCATTTGTCTAAACAAAAGGGTATTATATGAATATATATTAAAAAAGCATTTGCTTATAAGTAAAAATACAAGATAATATAAATGATACATTGTAATTATAAATAATTATAATTAAATAAATGGTAATAAATAAATACATGGCCAGGCACAGTGGCTGACGCCTGTAATCTCAGCACTTTGGGAGGCCAAGGCAGGCAGATTACTTGAGGTCAGGAGTTCAAGACCAGCCTGGCCAGCATGGTGAAACCTCATCTCTACTAAAATACAAAAATTAGCTGGGCATGGTGGCCTGTGCCTGTAATCCCAGCTACTCAGGAGGCTGAGGCAGGAGAATCACTTAAACCCGGGAGGCAGCGGTTGCAGTGAGCAGAGATAGCGCCACTGCACTCCAGCCTGGGCAACAGAGTGAGACTCTGTCTCAAAAATAAAATAATACATTTGAAATGATTACTAGACATCAAGTTTTTACTTCAGGTATAAAAAGCCAGAAAAAAAAATCAGTCTCTCACTTTCAAAAACACACACAAAAAAATGGATAATCTGCAAAATCACAGCTTTTCATGAACACATCAAAAAACTGAGTTTATGCCTTTGATCCCTTATCGCCAACATATGCCACCAGATGTCAAACAACTCAGAAAGAAAAATTCAGCTAAAGTTTTTAATGAATGCTAAAAGTCAGAGGTAAGCTTGTGTGAGAGTACAGAAGCCCTGGGAGCCACAGATACAAGGGGAATTCGCAACCATATTTATAAATTATATAAAATTACATATAATAATTTATATAAATATTATAAATTTATATAAAAATTATTGTAAATTTATATAAAATTATAAATATAATTATATGTAATAATTATATAAAACCATATTTATATATTACATAAAATTGAAATAATTTTTTAATGCTCATCATCACTGGTCATTAGAGAAAAGCAAATCAAAACCACAATGAGATACCATCTCATGCCAGTTAGAATGGAGATCATTAAAAAGTCAGGAAACAACAGGTGCTGGAGAGGATGTGGAGAAATAGGAACACTTTTACACTGTTGGTGGGACTGTAAACTAGTTCAACCATTGTGGAAGACAGTGTGGTGATTCCTCAAGGATCTAGAACTAGAAATACCATTTGACCCAGCAATCCCATTACTGGGTATATACCCAATGGATTATAAATCATTCTACTATAAAGACACATGCACATGTATGTTTATTGCAGCACTATTCACAATAGCAAAGACTTGGAAACAACCCAAATGTCCATCAATAATAGACTGGATAAAGAAAATGTGGCGGGCGGCGCCGCAGCCATGGAGGGAGGCGGCGGCGGCGGCTCGGGTGGCTGCGCTGGGAGGCGGCGATGAGAGGCTCGCACGCCTCCAGCCCGGCCCCGGTCCCCCGGGACGGAGAGCCGAGCAGCCCCGGCTCTGGGCTACGGACTATGGGTGAATAGCTCTGACCACCCGGCGAAGCATGCCGCCTGCCTTGGCCTCCCAAAGTGCCGAGATTGCAGCCTCTGCCCGGCCGCCACCCCATCTGGGAAGTGAGGAGCGTCTCTGCCTGGCCGCCCGTCATCTGGGACGTGAGGAGCCCCTCTGCCTGGCTACCCAGTCTGGAAAGTGAGGAGCGTCTCTGCCCGGCCGCCATGCCATCTAGGAAGTGAGGAGCGCCTCTTCCCGGCCACCATCCCATCTAGGAAGTGAGGAGCGTCTCTGCCCAGCCGCCCATCGTCTGAGATGTGGGGAGCGCCTCTGCCCCGCCGCCCCGTCTGGGAAGTGAGGAGCGCCTCTACCTGGCCGCGACCCCGTCTGGGAGGTGAGGAGCGTCTCTGCCCAGCCGCCCCGTCTGAGAAGTGAGGAGACCCTCCGCCTGGCAACCACCCCATATGAGAAGTGAGGAGCCCCTCTGCCCAGCCAGCCGCCCCGTCCGGGAAGGAGGTGGGGGGGGTCAGCCCCCCGCCTGGCCAGCCACCCCGTCCGGGAGGGAGGTGGGGGGGTCAGCCCCCCACCTGGCCAGCCGCCCCGTCCGGGAGGGAGGTGGGGGAGTCAGCCCCCCGCCCGGCCAGTCGCCCCGTCCGGGAGGGAGGTGGGGGAGTCAGCCCCCCGCCCGGCCAGTCGCCCCGTCCGGGAGGGAGGTGGGGGGGTCAGCCCCCCGCCCGGCCAGCCGCCCCGTCCGGGAGGTGAGGGGCGCCTCTGCCCGGCTGCCCCTACTGGGAAGTGAGGAGCCCCTCTGCCCGGCCAGCCGCCCCATCGGGGAAGGAGGTGGGGGGGGTCAGCCCCCCGCCCGGCCAGCTGCCCCATCTGGGAGGGAGGTGGGGGGGTCAGCCCCCCGCCCGGTCGGCCGCCCCGTCCGGGAGGTGAGGGGCGCCTCTGCCCGGCCGCCCCTACTGGGAAGTGAGGAGCCCCTCTGCCCGGCCAGCCGCCCCATCCGGGAGGGAGGTGGGGGCGTCAGCCCCCCACCAGGCCAACCGCCCCGACCGGGAGGGAGGTGGGGTGGTCAGCCCCCCGCCCGGCCAGCTGCCCCTTCCGGGAGGTGAGGGGCGCCTCTGCCCGGCCGCCCCTACTGGGAAGTGAGGAGCCCCTCTGCCCGGCCAGCCGCCCGGTCCGGGAAGGAGGTGGGGGGGTCAGCCCCCCGCCCGGCCAGCCACCCCATCCGGGAGGGAGGTGGGGGGGTCAGCCCCCCACCTGACCAGCCGCCCTGTCTGGGAGGGAGGTGGGGGGGTCAGCCCCCCGCCCGGCCAGCCGCCCCGTCCGGGAGGTGAGGGGCGCCTCTGCCCGGCCGCCCCTACTGGGAAGTGAGGAGCCCCTCTGCCTGGCCAGCCGCCCCGTCTGGGAGGGAGGTGGGGGGGTCAGCCCCCCGCCCGGCCAGCCGCCCCGTCTGGGAGGTGAGGGGCGCCTCTGCCCGGCCGCCCCTACTGGGAAGTGAGGAGCCCCTCTGCCTGGCCAGCCGCCCCGTCTGGGAGGGAGGTGGGGGGGTCAGCCCCCCGCCCAGCCGGCCGCCCGGTCCGGGAGATGAGGGGCGCCTCTGCCCGGCCGCCCCTACTGGGAAGTGAGGAGCCCCTCTGCCCGGCCACCGCCCCGTCTGGGAGGTGTACCCGGCAGCTCATTGGGAATGGGCCATGATGACAATGGCGGTTTTGTGGAATAGAAGCGGGGGAAAGGCAGGGAAGGGATTGAGAGATCGGATGGTTGCCATGTCTGTGTAGAGGGAGGTAGACACGGGAGACTTTTCATTTTGTTCTGTACTAGGAAAAATTCTTCTGCCTTGTGATCCTGTTGATCGGTGACCTTACCCCCAACTCTGTGCTCTCTGAAACATGTGCTGTGTCCACTCAGGGTTAAATGGATTAAGGGTGGTGCAAGTTGTGCTTTGTTAAACAGATGCTTGAAGGCAGCATGCTCGTTAAGAGTCATCACCACTCCCTAATCTCAAGTACCCAGGGACACAAACACTACGGAAGGCCGCAGGGTCCTCTGCATAGGAAAACCAGAGACCTTTCTTCACTTGTTTATCTGCTGACCCTCCCTCCACTATTGTCCTATGACCCTGCCAAATCCCCCTCTGTGAGAAACACCCAAGAATGATCAATAAAATAAATAAATTAAAAAAAAAAAAAAAAGAAAACAAACAAAAAAAAAAAAAAAAGAAAAAAGAAAATGTGGCACATATATACACCATGGAATGCTATGCAGCCACAAAAAAAGGATGAGTTCATTTCTTTTGCCGGGACATGGATGAAGCTGGAAACCATCATTCTCAGCAAACTATCACAAGATCAGAAAACCAAACACTGCATGTTCTCACTCATAAGCGGGAGTTGAACAATGAGAACACATGGACACAGGGAGGGGAACATCACACGCCAGGGCCTGTCTGAGGGTTGGCGATGGGGGAAGGATAACATTAGGATAAATACCTAATGGAGGTGACGGGTTGATGGGTGCAGCAAACCACCATGGCACATGTATACCTATGTAACAAAACTGCACGTTCTGCACATGTACCCTAGAACTTAAAGTATAAAAAAAAGAAAAAAGAAAAATAATAGTTTTTATAAACCATTGAACAAAGAAAACTTTAGGCACAGATAAATTCACTGGAAAATTCTATATAATATTAATAGAAGAAATAACATTAATTCTACAAAAACTCTTCCAAAACACAGAAAGGAAGTATTAAAATAATAAATCAGAAGGCCATTACACTGAGGCAGCTCTAGAGCTGAGTGCCTACCTAAACAAACCAAAAGCTAAAAGGTTATATTCTAGGTAAACAGAACTTAGCTTAACCAATCAGAAACCAACAACTAACCTCTAACTAGGGATTTTCCATTGGAATGATCCAAATAAGGCTACTGGTCCACTTTAACCAATCAAATATTTTCTTTGCCTTGCATCCATATTTGAATCTTTGGGGAAGAGGTGGACAGTGGCACTCATATGGAATAGTTCTAGAAGAAGCCAAGATAATTTCGATTAACCTTCTTTATAGCTGTCAGACTATGTGAAGATACAACAGGCATGGGCAGCATATAAAACATCTTTCATTGGTGACATTCACAAACCACACTGACCTCTAGATTGTAAAACAGAACTACCAACAATGAAATCTTCAAATCCAACTGGCAGGAGAGCAGTGGATTGGAAAGAAGACGAATATGCTTAGATGAGGCATGTGAGGCACCTGGGCAGAAAATTTAAAGAGCACTTACTGCAGGACCTGAGAGTCAGTGCATCTTCAAATTTGCACCCTACCACACTCACCACATCCTGTTTCAGCCCTGCACAAGAGCTCCAAAGTGAAGTTGGCTGCGTCAGGGAGGCCTGATGTCCGCATTCCACAGCTTTGAAGCAAAGCTTGAGAACCAGCCTTATCTCAAGTAAAAAGGATTTACTAATCTCTAGACCAGTACTTGGAAACTCTGCCATTTCCCTTGAGAGACCAAGACCAGCCTGATGTGCTTTGTTGCTAGGGCAACAAAGCATTCTCCCTGCGTTCTCCCGGCAAAGAGTTTATGGTAAGGATCCAGTAGTTCCTTTCCCAGATCCTAGAGCCTTGCTGGAAAACATCAGTCCAATATCTCAGGCCCTGTCACCTTCTGGCAGAATTATTGATATAAATCACCTATTTAGACTGTGATATTACCTCTCCCTTGACTTCACCCCCTTGGTCCTACAGCCTACCTTACTTCCCCCTCTCCAACCCCCTCCCCCCACCGGCAATTACCAGCACTGTCTACTTGCTGAGATTTCCCTTTGGTCTGCTAGTCTACGCCTCTTAGAAGAGTCTGTAGTTGAGTCTGTCTCCTTTCAAATGACTTCCAGTCTGTCCTACCCATCAGAGTTAACAGAACCATCCAATCACTGTGACAACCAACAGTACCTCCAAACATTTTTTCAAGCATCAGCTAGGGAAACCCCTAGCTCTGTTGAGAATCACTGGAAGAGAAGACATAGTTTCCAGTTGTATGGTGGGCTGCAGATGGGCAGTCCTGAGCCAGTTAGGCATGACACATGGTACTAGCTAACCCCAAAGCTGACTTCAAGCAATGCAGGAGTTAGAGCAGCTGAAGGAGGAAATAGAAGCAAATAGATAAATATTTTTAAAATAAGACAAAGTGTGAAAGCACTTTTAAGACAGTTTAGCACCATACTAAAATTATTATCACCACTTTGTTTAGTACTATGTTGTCTTGGGCAGCCCTTGTGAATAAACAAAAACATCAGAACCTGGCAGAGCCGTAAGCAACAGCCCACTTCCCAAAACGGGGTGAACAGCTGTAGACCAATCAGCGGTGTTGGGTGTGTCCGGCTACTCGATGTGGACATGATTGTGAGTCAGAACCAATTCAAACTTTAACCAGAGCTCCCACTCTGCCAGACACTATAATAGAAGGTGGGGTACAAAGAAGACCAATAGGCTAGGATGCTCAGTCTCATCAGCTTTACAGATAAGCCTCACTATTACCTCTAAACAAAGTGGAAGCCAGTCCTGGCAGCGCACACCTATAACCCCAGCATTTTGGAAGGCTGAGGCGGGCAGATAGCTGGAAGCCAGGACTTTGAGACCAGCCTGGCCAACATACTGAAACCCCATCTCTACTAAAAATACAAAAATCAGCCGGGCATGGTGGCACACACTTGTAATCCCAGGTACTTCGGAAGCTGAGGCAGGAGAATAGCTTGAATCCAGAAGGCGGAGGTTGCAGTGAGCAGAGATCGCACCACTGCACTCCAGCCAGGGCAACAGAGAAAGACTGTGTCTCAAAATAACAACAAAAACAAAGTGAAGTGATACTTCACTTTGGAGCTCTCTTTTTCCTAAACTTGGATTCTTAAAATGTTTCTAAGCTAGCAGTTTTGTAAGAACTTTTTTCCTTAAAAATCTGGCACATTTAAAGTATTGGAAATTCTGGGCTTTTAAAAATATTGGGATTATACCAGTGCTTATTTTTCTCTATAAACTAGTCAGAACAGAGGCCCTTTAATTAGAGATACTATAGTGGGATTTATTAATACACTCCAGAAGTAGGGAAATATTTTATATTCACAAAGGGAGACATAAAGCCTGTTCTAAGTTATAGACACACAGACACATAGAGAGGTTATTGCTTCTGTCTTACAACTTCAATCTCAGGTCAAAAGTAAACACAAAACCACAAAAATTCACCAGTTCTTCTGCTTGAGCGGCCTTTATGTTAAAACAAACAAACAAAACCTTACTAGCCCACATCTCAAATAGCTGTCCTCCTTCCCTCTCAGTGGACACAAAAGTAATTAATTTGAGCTCACAAACAATAAACAAAAAGACTTACAAACTCGCTTCTCTATCACCTCTCTTATTTATTTATTTGAACCCCTGGCCTCAAGTAATCCTCCCACCTCAGCCCCGAGTGGTTGCGATTACAGGTTTGAGCCACTGCACCTATCTACCTCTCTACCAATGAGACTAGACGTCCATCATCCAACAGATACCACCAAATGCTTAGACCACAAAACCAAACTCCCAATCATTGCTGCTATCAATGTATCAGTAATGTATAAGTTATACCTGAATAACTTATCAGGAATGTACAAATCAGAAATGAAAACACAATCTTTAAAAATCAATTATAAAGGAAAAATATATAACCACTTGGGATTTCTGTAAGAGCAAATAAAAAACATGCCTGGCCTTAAACAACCCATGATGTATACATTTCTTTCGCCAGACAGTTTGATTCATCACATAAATCCAGTTGGGCATCTCTGTGGAAACTTAAGATTTCCAATAATACAGTATAATTCTCAAAAACCTAAAATCATGTCTCTAATGTGAACATAAAATATATACATGTCAAACTTTTATTCAACTCATTGGTTAGTGAGGGAACCGATGACTTTAAAACCAATACAGAATATTAGAGAAGCTAGGCATATATTAATAAAGAAATGTTAGGAAAGAATGCAGGGTTAGATACAAAACTGACTAATGTGTTGCAGAACAATAAATCATAACCTGTGTTGGTATCTGGTACAACAAAAAATTATTTGCATCTCTACCAAACCAAAATCTCTACCAAAGTTAACCTTTGCCCCTACAGAATTGTAAAACAGCCCAGTCAATATAATAAAGTCAAGTCCAGAGCAGCACTGAAAGAGCATCCAGTAAATAAATCTCTTTTGCCTATTTCCAAGTTTTAGTCATTTTTTCCACAGAAATGAGATATTGCAAATATTGCACGGGACATAGATGCACTAAAAAACTATTAATTCATCTGAAGTTCATACTGTATTTTATCCGGCAACCCTAACCACGAGTTAACCAAAACTTTACCAAGTCTGTACAGTTCTTTTGCCAACACGGTATCTCTTAAATCTGTTCCTTAGCTTCATCTTTCCCTAGATAATAAATATCATATTAAGCGCTGTTTCTATTGCACGACTATTCTTCATATTTACCACTGGAGGGCGCACAGAACTCGTAGTATACTAGATAAGAGGTCATGAAGAAACCACCTGAGCGTTTCTGCATCTCAACCACAAGAGGCCAGTACAGGAACCTCAGATTTTGCAACCAGACTGTTTACTCGCTCCCTAAGCAGCCATGCGCAGGCGCGAAACTCCTCCCCAGGCCAGACCCGGCCTGCGCATGCGTTCAAGTGAGCGCGCAGACGCTATTGGTAAGACTCGCGGGAAAAGAAAGGGTGAGCGCGGCTGGAAGCGCGCATGCGCTGTGGCTAATGCCGTAGGCTCCTTCAGGGCTGAGCCATCCCGCGTGTCTTGCGCTCGGTGGAAATGCCCAGCCGAGGGACGCGACCAGAGGACAGCTCTGTGCTGATCCCCACCGACAATTCGACCCCACACAAGGAGGATCTAAGCAGCAAGGTGAGTGTGAGACGCGACGAAAAGGCTCCTGGACTCGGGACCGGGCGCCACTGGACCCTGAAGGTGGTCCGCAGCGGGCAGCGTGGGGCCTCGGCTTTGCCCTGCTACTTTGCTCTTTTTATTCATAGCACTTGACAGCCACAGTTAGTCCTTTTATTTTCCGAAAACAGTTGCGAAAAGGGAGATCTTGAAATTTGTCCCGAGACGACCCAGGTGGCAGTGGGGCGGAGTTTTGGTTGGGTGTTTTCCTCCCTAGTCTTTTTAAACTTTTGGAAATACCGCCCACCCCAAATCTGTTCCATCAAAGATATTCTCCATCCAGTTAACCATGCCAGCAACCCGGGGTCCATCCTTCACCCCCATCATGGAAGCCTATCAGTTCTACCTTTGAAGCTCATTTCAAATATGTCCCTTTATCACCGTGAACACTCTTACCACCCCAAATAAGCCACTGTCATCTGCTATCGGGACCCCTGCCCCCGGCAAGGCCTTCCTAAGCGGTCTCTCCTCATCCACCTGTTAGCTGCTGCTTCTCCGTTAACCAGAGCAATGGTCCTAAAACACGCATTGGGTTGTCACTCATACCAAACTGGGGGAGAGAGGAAGCCAATATAATATAAGCCTTAACTGCCATAAACAAACAACCTTTAAAGATAAATGGGGGTGGGGAGGGTTATAGCCCTTCAGGTATTACATGTCCTAGATTCTACTTTGGTTCTGTCCCAAACTTACAATGACATCTTGGGCAAGTCTCTTTAATCTTTCTGTATCAGTTACCTTCTTTGAAGTAAAGTGAAATGTACACCTGTCATTCCTAAAATGGGAAAGCCCTGTATAAATGTTAAGTCTCAAAGAATGTTTACAAATTTGGCCTTGGAATTCAACCTCATTACTACAGCTCTGCCAACGGGGGAGACAGAAAGGTGCACACTCATGGGGATTGGGGGTGAATTTTCAAAAGACACACAGCCCATTCTGATTACCACCATAGCAAGCCACTTACGCATACTGGTGGTTACAGATCCCTGAGGTGTGTGTGAGGTAGCATAAATATGATAAAAGCTGCTTTTAGAGGCTCTTGTGATACTATGTAATCAGTCATGTTCACAAAATAAATAGAGTTAAAAAGAAACTTAGTTTTCACTTAGTTGAGCCCTCCCCTACAAATAAATGAAGCCCAGGCCAGCATGGTGGCCCAGGCCTGTAGTCCCAGCTACTCGGAGGCTAAGGTGTGAGAATCGCCTGAGCCCGGGAAGATCAAAGCTGCAGTGAGCCGTGATCGCACCACTGCACTCCAGCCTGGGTAACAGAGCAAGACCCTGTTTCAAAAAAAAAAAAAAAAAAAGCCCAGTTCAACAGTGCCAGCTCTATGCTAGTCATTGAGATAAAAAGAGGGAAAAATACAAAGATGGAACATGATAGGTCTTACTGTCCCCAAATAGGGCATTGCTTGATTCGAATGTTTGACTGCAGCACTTAGTACATAAAATCATGAAAATATTGAAAAAAGTAACCCACCCCTCATTCAATTTGCTTTTTTTTAAATCTAAATCACAACTTAATTTTCAATCTAAATCACAACTTAATTCCTTTTGGTGTATATCATATATATATTTTTTAAATTATTTATTTATTTTTTTTTTTGAGACGGAGTTTCACTCTTGTTGCCCAGGCTAGAGTGCAGTGGTGCAATCTTGGCTCACTGCAGCCTCCGCCTCCCGGGTTCAAGCAGTTCTCCTGCCTCAGCCTCCCGAATAGCTGGGATTACAGGCATGTGCCACTACGCTTGGCTAATTTTGTATTTTTAGTAGAGATGGGGTGTCTGCATGTTGGTCAGGCTGGTCTCGAACTCCCGACTTCAGGTGATCCGCCCGCCTTGGCCTCCCGAAGTGCTGGGATTACAGGCATGAGCCACCGCACCCGGCCTGGTGTATATCATATATTTTTAACAAAAGGTATAAACCTTGTTTAGTAACTGTAGTCCTTGGCATGATTGCTGGTTATGAACACGAAAATCCCTGTCTGGTCTTAATGGGTTACCTAACATTTTGCAAGTCTAATCACTGTTTTTTCTCCTCCAGCTTTTCCCGAACTCTACCCCCACACAGACTCCTGTTGAAAATGATCCGTATATTCACGAACTGCCCGTTTGGAAAACCAGTACATCATAGCCCCTTATCCCATCTCTAATTTTAAAACAACCCCTTAAGGGATTTTCATTGAGCATACTTTGAAAACATCTGACTTAAGGAGTTTTTCTTTATTTCAATAGATTAAAGAACAAAAAATTGTGGTGGATGAACTTTCTAACCTTAAGAAGAATAGGGTGAGTTATTATAGGAATTCTGAATAATATGTGGGAGGTTTATTTATGTTAACTATATATTAAAGTTATAAGAAGTATATATAAGATTTAATCATACTTTAATAAAATGTATAGTATTTCAGCATCTTTTAAAATTGCAAGTGTCTAGATTCTTTTTTTAAATGGATAGATCTCATAGCTGAAGATGTCTTTTTTCTATCATATGCCATTCACATTGCCTTTGCAACAAATGATACTAGTTGTATTTTGGTATCTTGGAGCTATAATCACTAATGATGTTTTATACCTGAATTTGATGTTTTCTTTTGATATAAACGAACTTTATATTGAGATGAGAAGAAACTTTTCTTTTAAATGAATGTGGATAATTATTGAACAAAAAAGGATACATTGCTTCCCCTCCCTCCAAAAAATTTTTACATAGATTTTCCTAAATGTGTAACATGGTTATTTAATGCCATTTCCATTAATATGTTATAAACAAGTAAGCTACTGCTTTGTGTATAGTTATAGTGTCAAATTGCATTTTAACATTCAGGAAGAAATGAGTTTGAGCTCTTAAAAGCTTTGTAAAGATTATGTAATAACTGGCTGGTTAGATATTTCTGATATTGTCACTTATGGAATATTAGAAGTTGAGGCACATACAAAAATTAGCCAGGCGTGTGCCTGTAATCCCAGCTACTCAGGAGGCCGAGGCACAAGAATCGCTTGAACCTGGGAGGCAGAGGTTGCCGTGAGCCGAGCACACCACTGCACTCCAGCCTAGGCGACAGAGCAGGACTCCTTCTCAAAAAAAAAAAAAAGAAGTTGAGGCAGAATTAATACAGACTTTCTCTAGAGGGCAAATTGGCAAAAAGTCTCAACAACTCAAAACTATAACACTTTGACCCAGCAGTTCCATTTATAGTAGTTGATACTTAGGAGAGAATCATGGTAGTGCACAAAGATTTAGTTACAAAGATAATCATCACAACCTTGATTTACAATAGCAAAGAGATGGTAACACCTTAAATGTCTAGTATTTGAAGCTGAGCAAATAAACTGTAATATATTATATCTATATAGCAGTAGGTATAATTTGGTCACCATAGCTTGCTTTGGCATTTTGGTGTTCTTGTAAAAGAACACTTACTGATAAGAAAAAGTATTCTCAATATATTGCTCATTGATAAAAGAAAAGCATAAATCTGCAGGTACAGTAAGAACCTTTTTTGTTAAAATGGAGAGAAAATAGTTTCATTTCAGTAGTAGCAATTTCTGGTAGTTGGGCAGTGGGTGACTTTTATTTGTCTTTTTGCTTTCTGTATTTGCTAAAGTATTGTACTGAATATATTTTCAAGAATTAGTGATAATAGGGTTTAAGGATTTTAATATCTACTTTTTAGATCAAAATTTGATATTAGCCTAAATTATGTTTTCCAGAAAGTATATAGGCAACAACAGAACAGCAATATATTCTTTCTTGCAGACCGAACAGAAATGCTGTCTGAGAGCAAGAGTAAGTTTTTTCTTTTTTGGGGTTTTTGGGGGGTGCCTAAATTATACTCATCTGAATGTTAAAATATATATCTAAAGGTTAATGCAGCAGTTTGATTTTCTTCAAATTAGGCTTCCGAAGATGAGTCAACAGTTTTATATATATATATATATATATATATATATATATTATAAATGTTTTAGAAAGCAATAGTTATTAACATGTGCTTTAGAGTTTTAAACAGGTCTAAGTATGACAAACCATTACCACTTTCTACCTTTGTGACTTTGGGTGAAATACTTTAAGCCTCCAAGGTAGTGTGGGATCTAAATAAGATGCTATGTTAAAAGTGCTTAGCCAAGTGCTTGGGCCAAAATCAGCACTCGGCAAAACAGAAGCTATTTTTCTAAAAGATAAACGTTCTTTATTAGTAGCCTGTTGTTAATTATCATTGGTACTGGCACAGTGTGTGTGTTTATATGGTTTGATTTTGGTAAACAGCTTGTGTTGCCCTCTGAATTGCTAGGTAAAAGTCCAAGAATTTTTATGTTATTTAATATTTATTCTCCTTCCCTGCAACAGATATATTGGATGAACTGAAAAAAGAATACCAAGAAATAGAAAACTTAGACAAGACCAAAATCAAGAAATAGTCAACCTGATTTCACATAACAATGTGTGGCATTTGTTGTTCTGTAAACTTTTCTGCTGAGCATTTCAGTCAAGATTTAAAAGAGGACTTACTATATAATCTTAAACAGCGGGGACCCAATAGTAGTAAACAATTGTTAAAGTCTGATGTTAACTACCAGTGTTTATTTTCTGCTCACGTCCTACACTTGAGGGGTGTTTTGACTACCCAGCCTGTGGAAGATGAAAGAGGCAATGTGTTTCTATGGAATGGAGAAATTTTTAGTGGAATAAAGGTTGAAGCTGGAGAGAATGACACTCAAATTTTGTTTAAGTATCTTTCCTCCTGTAAGAATGAATCTGAGATTTTGTCACTCTTCTCAGAAGTACAAGGTCCCTGGTCATTTATATATTATCAAGCATCTAGTCATTATTTATGGTTTGGTAGGGATTTTTTTGGTCGCCGTAGCTTGCTTTGGCATTTTAGTAATTTGGGCAAGAGTTTCTGCCTCTCTTCAGTTGGCACCCAAACATCGGGATTGGCAAATCAGTGGCAAGAAGTTCCAGCATCTGGACTTTTCAGAATTGATCTTAAGTCTACTGTCATTTCCAGATGCATTATTTTACAACTGTATCCTTGGAAATATATTTCTAGGGAGAATATTATTGAAGAAAATGTTAATAGCCTGAGTCAAATTTCAGCAGACTTACCAGCATTTGTATCAGTGGTAGCAAATGAAGCCAAACTGTATCTTGAAAAACCTGTTGTTCCTTTAAATATGATGTTGCCACAAGCTGCATTGGAGACTCATTGCAGTAATATTTCCAATGTGCCACCTACAAGAGAGATACTTCAAGTCTTTCTTACTGATGTACACATGAAGGAAGTAATTCAGCAGTTCATTGATGTCCTGAGTGTAGCAGTCAAGAAACGTGTCTTGTGTTTACCTAGGGATGAAAACTTGACAGCAAATGAAGTTTTGAAAACGTGTGATAGGAAAGCAAATGTTGCAATCCTGTTTTCTGGGGGCATTGATTCCATGGTTATTGCAACCCTTGCTGACCGTCATATTCCTTTAGATGAACCAATTGATCTTCTTAATGTAGCTTTCATAGCTGAAGAAAAGACCATGCCAACTACCTTTAACAGAGAAGGGAATAAACAGAAAAATAAATGTGAAATACCTTCAGAAGAATTCTCTAAAGATGTTGCTGCTGCTGCTGCTGACAGTCCTAATAAACATGTCAGTGTACCAGATCGAATCACAGGAAGGGCGGGACTAAAGGAACTACAAGCTGTTAGCCCTTCCCGAATTTGGAATTTTGTTGAAATTAATGTTTCTATGGAAGAACTGCAGAAATTAAGAAGAACTCGAATATGTCACTTAATTCGGCCATTGGATACAGTTTTGGACGATAGCATTGGCTGTGCAGTCTGGTTTGCTTCTAGAGGAATTGGTTGGTTAGTGGCCCAGGAAGGAGTGAAATCCTATCAGAGCAATGCAAAGGTATGAAACAGTGTTTCTTCTCCTGAGAATTCCTGAGACCTATTTTTGACCCTTAAAGCTTTTAGCATTTTGATTGTAAGAATATAGCATATTTTAGGTGCATTTATCTTATTTTCTTTACTGTGTAGTTGATAACATTTTTATACGGATTTCTTTAAACCTCATAGGTAGTTCTCACTGGAATTGGTGCAGATGAGCAACTTGCAGGTTATTCTCGTCATCGTGTCCGCTTTCAGTCACATGGGCTGGAAGGATTGAATAAGGAAATAATGATGGAACTGGGTCGAATTTCTTCTAGAAATCTTGGTCGTGATGACAGAGTTATTGGTGATCATGGAAAAGAAGCAAGGTAATTCTAATCATTTGAGTGTTCTTACGGTATTTTTATAAAAACAGCAGAGTGTAAATGGAGACTTTAAAGTTTGTTTTCTCTTTGGAGACTGTTCACATGAATAAGAGCAGCAATAATAGCTTGGGTTTGTATTGTAAACAAAGTCAGAAACAGAGCTGGGAAGAGCCAGGAGAATATTTTCTAGAACTCATTCTCTAAGAAATGTCTTTTCAGCAATTTTCAAAGGTAACATAATGACAGGATTGTTTTTAAGACTATAGTGAAAAATACTGTCAAAGTAGGCCAGGCATGGTGGCTCACACCTGTCTTCCTAGCACTTTGGGAGGCCAAGGCGGGTGGATCACCTGAGGACAGGAGTTCAAGACCAGCCTGGTAAACATGATGAAACCCCACCTCTACTAAAAATACAAAAAAATTAGCTGATCGTGGTGCTGCATGCCTGTAGTTCCAGCTAGTCGCGAGGCTGAGAATGGCTGAACCCGGGAGGTGGAGGTTGCAGTGAGCCCAGATCGCGCCACTGCACTCCAGCCTGGGAGACAGTGCGAGACTCTGTTTCCACAAAAAAGACTGTCAGAGTAAAACTGAGATAGTGAAATACTAAGAGAAGGTATTTAGAGGGTTTTGTTCAGCTTTTAATGTTTGCTTTCCTCCCAGTAAGGGCATAAGCCCCACCTGCAAGCCTTCTCCTCCAGTGTTATAGGAACTGGCTTTGTCTCTATAGACATTTCTGTATGTACAGATCCATGCTGATTTGAAGGTAGTCTTTACACTGGATATTCCTCTGCCATGTTTTTTGAACACAATTTAGTTACATATTGCAGATTACCTAAAACCTTCAAAGAAACCAAGGCACTTTCATGTATGTATTCTTGCTTTTCAGGTTTATTTTTACCTATATCATATTTCTGAAGGTAGTGAACAAGTACAGTATTTGAATAAAACTTTCTAAAACATTAAGTAAGGATAAAGGAAGATGTGACATTTAGTTATAAAGAGCAAAATTTCATTCAAGTAGGCTAATTGATTAAGTGGTAGTTTATTACAAGGGTGCAAGCATCCAAGAACAGGAAGTCCAAGTAAGCTTCATGAGAATTAAACATACTACACTTTCTCTCCCTCTCTCTCTCTCTCTCTGACTTCATTGTTTCTTGTCTCTACTTCAGTCTTTTCCTCTTTCCACTGACTTGTAGTTGCCTTTACACAGTTGTCTTTCTTAAGTTTCTGGTCCTAGCCCATGTAAAAGTTTGGCTGCTATGTCATTATTCTGTCATAATTTTCAAGATTTCACTATAAACTGATAACTAATGCCATAATAAAGTCCGTAAACTGTTAAACTGTTTTCTCTTTGAAGGACATGAGAGAGCTAGAAATTCAGTCTGTTATTTCAGCTAGGTCATAGAGAAAGGAATTTGTCTAGTAAAAGCCCTTACTTATGAAAGTATTATATTATGCTCAAATAAAAATGCATATGAAGAATGTTTAAAGCAGCTAATACAGAATTGTGATATAACAAATATAGTGGCTAGATCTAAATAATTTATTACGTATCTTGACATACATATTAACAGTAGTGTGTTGATTTAATTCTCTAGTTAAATTTGCTTTTGCAACTCATTCATTTTTATGTAATATTCCAGATAACAAATGTCTTTGTCCTTTGCAATCTCTTAACCTAGAATAGGATGTAATAAAATGGAAACACTAGTGTAACTGTATTGCATTTTGAGATGTGGGATGGTGGGTGTTAAAGTATTTTTTAAACAGAAAAAGAACATAATTTTGTAGAAATTGGGGAAGGAAAAGGGCAGAAAGGTTTTTTTAATCGAATATTTTGTTTCTAGGTCATCCCAGAATTTAGGGGAAAAAAATCTAATATTTTGTTTTGTTACAGTAATTTATCACCATTTAATTGGTTTAAGTATAATTAAACAATTTTGATTAACAAAATTTTACCATAAGTGTTTTGCAGGTTCAGGGCTGTGGAGCCCTTCTATATTGGTTCCATATCCCTAAAGTGTCATTTCTTTAGACGTGATAAAGATCAGACACAGATTGAATAGTTAGTTAAGATCATGCTCGTAGGCTAGGTGCGGTGGCTCACTCCTGTATTCCCAGCACTTTGGGAGGCCAAAGCAGGTGGGTCACTTGAGTTCAGGAGTCCGAGACCAGCCTGGGCAATGTGGCAAAATCTCATCTCTACCAACAAATACAAAGATTAGCTGGGTGTGGTAGTGCTCGCCTAGGCAAAAAAAAAAAAAAAATCATGTTTGTTTTCAAGGCCTCCACAAAGATACCTTGTAAAACAATTTGAAATTATTTCTGGACATAATAAACCTAATTTGTTTATTGAGATTTAGACTATTTTGTAGTATATGTATTAAAATTAGTCATATGTTATGAAACACTTAATTTGATTAAATTTTAGCTATAAAACTGTATAAATCAAAGCAGGTTGATTTTATTTTTACATAGTGGTTATATTATCTGTCTGTTTATTTTAGATTTCCTTTCCTGGATGAAAATGTTGTCTCCTTTCTAAATTCTCTGCCGATTTGGGAAAAAGCAAACTTGACTTTACCCCGAGGAATTGGTGAAAAACTACTTTTACGCCTTGCAGCTGTGGAACTTGGTCTTACAGCCTCTGCTCTTCTGCCCAAACGGGCCATGCAGTTTGGATCAAGAATTGCAAAAATGGAAAAAATTAATGAAAAGGCATCTGATAAATGTGGACGGCTCCAAATCATGTCCTTAGAAAATCTTTCTATTGAAAAGGAGACTAAATTGTAATGTGATTCACAATGTAACAATATAAAAATAAGTTTTTATATAATTATATAAAAGTAAGATACTCTGCTGCTTTACTATTGTATAATATAGTAGTTTTAAAGTTCATTTGGTTGAATTTTCATTTTTTCCTGTCACAGAGCTTCTAAAACCATGGAATTTCCTTAGTGATAGGGAGTATCTTTTGTTATTCATAATAAGCCCCTTTTGATCACACCTGAGTTTATGCTAATGCGGTGACTTAGGGTGAGGTCTCTAAATAGCCTTTAACACCTGCAGCTTGGGAGGCCAAGGCAGAGGGATCTCTTGAGTCCAGGAGTTTGAGAACAGCCTGGGCAACATGATGAAACCTCATCTCTACCAAAAAAAAAAAAAAGTACAGAAAATTAGCTGGGCATGGAAGCATGTGCCTCCCTACTCAAGAGTCTGAGGTGGGAGGATCACTTGAGCCCAGGAAGTTGAAGCTGCAGTGAGGCTAGGATCATACCACTGCACTCCAGCCTGGGTGACAGTGAGACCCTGTCTCTAAAAATAAAAATAAAAACAAAAACAAAAATCAAGTGATTAGAAGAGTTGGAATTTCATCCCCACCCACCAACCTCTGGGAGGGAGAGTGGTGCTGAAAATTAAGGTCTATTAAACTCTATAAAGACTCTTGAACAAGATTTGATGAGCCTCTGGTTTGGTGAACATGTGGAGGTGCTGGGAGTGTGGTATGCCCAGAGAGGACAAGGAAGCTCCCTCTCACCTTAATTTTTTTTAATACTTTGCCTTATGCATCTCTTCAATTTGGCTGTGCCTGAGATGTATCCTATATAATAAGCCAGTAAACATAAGTATTTCTATGAGTGCTGTGAGCCATTCTAGCAAATTATCGAACCTGAATAGGGGGTCATGAAAACCCCCAGTTTATGTAGCTGGTCAATCAGAAGTACCAGAGATCCAGACTTGAAATTGCCATCTAAAGCAGAGACACCTTATGGCACTGAGCCCTTAAATGGAAGGATCTGACACTAACTCCAGGTAGATAGAGGCAGGATTAAACTGTAGGATACCCAGCTGGTATTCAGAGAGCTGGAGAATTGCTTGGTAATTCTCCACACATCTGGTGGAAAAAATCCACACATCTGGTGTCAGAAGTGTTGTGTGAGAGTGAAGAGAAACAGTTTGTTTTCCCAGACTCACTCTCTTTGATCGCTCCATCCAGAAATGATTCAGTTCCCTCTCTTCAGGGACCATGGTTTAGACAGGGTCCTGTTTCATGGATAAAAGAACTACAGGTTTAAAGAAGCTAAACAATTTGCTTGAGGTTCATCCTCCTGAACAGTACTTGTTACTTCTATTACATCTTTTTAGGCAGCTCATTTTCCCACCCCAGTAACTTTTAAAGACTACAGTTGACCCCTGAACAACACATTTGAACTGTGCAGTTCCACTTATATGTGGATTTTCTTCTGCCTCTGCCACCCCTGAGACAGCCCCTTCTCCTCCTCAGCCCACTCAACCTGAAGACAAGAATAAATACGTCTTCCTCTACTTACTATGTCTTGCCTCTCATCCACAGTCACTCTCTCCATCTTTTTGTCTATTTACTCCAACCTAACATCCACCCACATTACTCAACTGTTAACTGCCATACCAGTGTCACTGTGAAATCTGTCCATTAGGATCGACACTGTTTCTGGATCTGGCCACCCTTTGATTCTTTAATCGCAGTAGCAAATAAATTTTAGGATCCTGACAAACAGGTCAGTAACCTGGCAAAGGCTTTCACATGCCCCTAATTTATTCCCTGGAAGATGCAATGTTCAACCAAAATTTAGATACTGCCTACATAGCTTTCATCCCTCAATCTGAAAGCAGACAACTTCAAGTGTCTGTGTGGGCCTGAGCACTAAATTGACATTGCTTATATTGGGAGTAGATGAACTTAAGAGGTTTGCCCCACGGCCTAGAATTGAATATTATAACACCGATATAGTTTAATACTGAAAATAGCTATAACTTATATAATGCTATATTCCAGGTGCTACTTTATGAGATTTAAATGTATTAATCAGTCAAACTTTTATAAGGAATTTCCAGGTCATCTGCTCCACCAGAATACTGAGAGAGACAGAGAGAGGATACACATGCATGTGTGTGAACCCCAAGAGGGCCTGGGCATTTACAACCTTCTGCTATTCAATCCCATTAGCTCTGGGATGGAGTTCTGTGTTGATCCTTTAAAAAATGAGGCATCTGTTTCCGAAGATTTGAGACACATGGAACAAACCATTTGGCTACCCGGGGGGAAAACAATCCTTGAAGTAGGAGAATGTACATATATGGTTCATATTTCTTAAGTGCAAACATGCAAATCTTTGTAAAAAAAAAAAAAGCCCTGGAATAGTCCTCATAAATTTATTAATATTTATTTCCATAGTAGCTAAAATAATGACATGGTTACTGGAAGAGAAATTCTGCCCCAAACAGTCACCAAGAACTTCCAAGCTGCTACATTCAGTGGAATTTTGTTCTCATCTCCCCTGACCGAGCAGCAGCATCCGATAAAGTTGGCCATTCCTTTTTTTTTTTTTTTTTTTTTCCCCACACACTTCTTTGGCTTCTGTGACCAATTTTGGTTTTCCTCCTGCCTTCTTGGTTGTTCTTTTATTGTCTTCTTTGCTGACTTCACTCTCTCTACCTGACGTTTAAATGTTAAATTTCTCAGGTCTCTAATCCTTGGTTCTCAACTCCTCATTCTGCACGCTCTCCCTTGGTGATTTCAACCCCACTCCTGGCTTCAATTACTATAAATCTGCCAAAATTTATACATCTAACCCCTACTGCCATTCTTAGCCCAGAACTGTCTATCTAAAGCATATCTCACATCTCAATTTCTCTCACAGGTACTTCAAGGTCAATTAGTACACAACTGAACTCTTAATCTTGCCCTGATATCCTGTTGCTCCTGACAGAAATGTGGTTCTGACTTGGACACAACCTTCTTTTTCAACATATCCCCATTCAATCTGTCACCAACAGGCAACCTCATTATTTTTCAAATCTGTCCACAGTCCCTGAGCCCCACCTCCACTGCCACTACTGTAGGCTAATCCTTTGGGATGAAATTCAAAATCATTACTCAGCAGCCTGCATGATCTGTCCATCGCGCACCTCTGCAGCTCGGTTTGTGCCCACATCTCTCTTGTTCTCTAAGCAGGGTTTTGCTCGGTTTCTCAACCATTTCAACTTTGTTCTCACTTCAATTCTTTCTCTCCTGCTGTTCCCTGTTCCTGAAAAGCTACTTGTCCAGTTCTTTGCTTGGGTAGCTCTTTTTCATCTTCTAGGCTCGGAGGGGAAAAGGGCACTTCCTTAGGCAGCCTTTCCTAGCCCTGGGCTAGGTTAGCTTTCATTCGAGTGCTGTCATTCCATCTAATGTTGGCACACTGTTAAATATAGCTGTGAGATGATCTGTTCAACTGTAAGCTCCTTGGGGTTTCATGTCTGCCCTGTTTTCTAGGGTTTCCAGCTTGTAGCTGTGTGCCTGACTCATAATAGGTGTTCCATAAATGCTTGTTGAATGAAAGAATGATGATGGAGGTGGTATTCCAACTCGGGACTGCCTCAACGCCCGGCGCTGTCTCCTCTGCTACTCTGTTTTGGTGTTTTAGAAGAGGCAGATAGTGAGGGCGGCACAGTGCCCACGGCATGCCGCTGGACTAAGCGCTAAGCGGGCTTGGGAAGATGCGCACGCGGGGGGTTTGAGCCAGCCAAGGGGCCAGGCGCCGCCTGGGGGCGCTGCGGCTGCTGCGGGACGCACCAGGCCTAGTCGCCCGCAGGCTCCGCCCGAGGAGCAGCCCAGCCACCCCAGGGCCCAGAGGACCAACCGCTTCGACCCGCGCCCGGGCGGCGGCAGTGTTGGCCGGCGAGGCGAGGAGGGCCGGGCCGCCACGGTGGGGCGAAAAGCCCTGAAATTTCCTCTCAGTTCCTTCCGGTGCGCCTCCCGCTCGCCCTTGCGGAGGCCCTGAGGGCGGATTCAAGGCCCCGCGAGAAGCCATCTGAGGCGGCGACGACTGTCCTCAGCCCCACGGGAACGGCGCGGACGCAGCGTCCCTCTCCCGGACAAGAAAACAGCCATTCTAGAGTAGGTTCCTCCCCTTTCCTTGTTTTTTCCCCTTTCCCGTGCCCATGGCTGACGCGAGCTGCTTTTGGACGTGGGTCACGGACTTGACTCTGGACAGACGTGGGTTCTGTTTCTGAAAGGCGTAAAACCTCAGACATGTCCTGCAACCTCCTGGTCTCCGTTTTTGCCTCTATAAAGTGGGCATAACAAGGTCTGACTCACTGACCTGGGGTCTCAGGTGTGGCGCCCAAACCAGCACTTATCAGCATTTCCTGTAACTTTACTAAAACGCATATTTTCTGGCCCCACTACAGCTCATTGAATCAGAAACTCAGTGGTGGCATTCAGCGATTTGTATTTGAACAAGCCCCAGGTGATTTTGATACAAGCTAAATTTTGAGAACCACTATATAATAGAGACCAATCAGATGAAATAAATCAAACCATTATATAGTAAAGAACCTGGCTCAATAAATAGTAGTTGTGGTTATTATTATTTCAGGAATAGACAGGCATTCATTGGCACAGAAATTGAAGGTTAAGCAAATGCTTCTTTCCTTTTCTTTTTCTTTTTTTGAAACAGTGTTTTTCACACTTGTTGCCCAGGCAAGAGTGCAATGGCATGATCTGGGCTCACCGCAACCTCTGCCTCCTGGGTTCAGCCTCCTGTCTCAAGCCCCCCGAGTAGCTGAGATTACAGGCATGTACGACCACGTTTGGCTAATTTTGTATTTTTAGTAGAGACGGAGTTTCTCCATGTTTGTCAGGCTGGTCTCGAACTCCTCACATCAGTTGATCTGCCCGACTCGGCCTCCCAAAGTGCTGGGATTACACGCATGAGCCACTGTGCCCCACCCTTTTCTTTTCTTTCATGCAGGTCAGTATAGTCTTGCTTTAAAAAACTGAAAACAAAATAAATATCCATATGATTTGGATATTTATCCCCTCCAAATCTCATGTTAAAATAGATTCCCCAGTGTTGGAGGTAGGGCTTGGTGCGAGGTGTTTGGATTATGGGGGTGGATCCCTCATGAATGGCTTGGTGCTTTCCTGGCAGAGTGAACTCTACCTCTGAGCTCATGAAAGATCTGATTGTTTAAGAGTAGACACCTCCCCTTTCTCTCTATTGTTCCCTCTCTTAAACCATGTGACACACTGGCTCCCCTTCCCCTTCCACCATGATTGTAAGCTTGGTCTCACCAGAAGCTGAGCAGATGCTGGTGCCATGCTTGTACAGCCTGCAGAATTGTGAGCCAAATAAACCTCTTTTCTTTATAAATTATGCAGTCTCAGGTATTCCTTTAGAGCAACACAAACAGCCTAACACGAACATTTACGAAAGAATGCCTCTCCAACAACAAAATAGGTGTGTAACAGTAGCTTCTCACAGATAAACTTAACATTTCTTTTTGACATACATCTTCTTGTCTTTTGACTTCTTTGAAAAGCAGAACATGGTTAATGATAAAGGTTTTATAATTTTAATTATTTTAATTCAAATTTCAGTTTTCATATACTGCAGTTATTTTTAATTTGAAAACTATAATGGTTGACCATGAAAAATTAATCTTGTGTGGGTGAAAGGTACAGATTTATTTCTAGACAAATCCAGTTTCATTGCCATGTCAGATTTTATTGATAATCTTTTCCTTCTTATTCATTGCAGAAGCTTCAAAAAGGACACACTAGATTTAATTAGAAATGTTAAGATTGCCCAAAAAAGGATTACCTAGACTTGAGCAAGTTCAAGATGAAGACACCTACCTGGAAAATTTAGCAATACAAAGAAACGCATCTGCTTTTTTTGAAAAATATGATCGGAGTGAAATACAAGAGTTACTAACTACTGCACTAGTTAGCTGGTTGTCTGCCAAAGAAGATGTGCGCTCTCAAGTGGAACTCCCATGTGGAATTATGAGTCAAATGAATAACGTAGGCTTCTCCACTGCAATCCTACTGACTCCCGTGGACCCTACTGCCCTCTTAGACTATAGAGAGGTCCATCAAATGATAAGAGAGTTGGCTATTGGAATTTATTGCCTAAATCAAATCCCTTCCATCAGTTTAGAAGCTAATTATGATCAGAGTTCTTCTTGTCAATTACCTCCAGCTTATTATGATACCAGAATTGGGCAAATTCTGATCAATATTGACTACATGCTGAAAGCACTATGGCATGGAATATATATGCCCAAAGAAAAACGAGCTAGATTCTCTGAATTGTGGCGTGCCATCATGGACATTGATCCTGATGGAAAACCTCAAACAAATAAAGACATTTTTTCAGAGTTTAGTTCAGCAGGTAAGAGAATTTAACACTTCTTAAATTTTTTTTTTTTGGAACAGAGTCTTACTACGTCACCCTGGGTGGTCACGAACCCCTGAGCTCAAGCCATTCACCCACCTAGGCCTCCCAAAGTGCTAGGATTACAGGCATGAGCCGCTGCACCTGGCCACTTCTTAATTATTTTTATTCAATGCCATTTTAAAAATTTTTAAATTTTATTTCGATAGTTTTTGGGGGAACAGGTGGTTTTTGGTTACATGGCTAAGTTCTTTAGTGGTGATTTCTGAGATTTTGGTGCACCCATCACCCAAGCAATGTACACTGTACCCCATGTGTAGTCTTTTATCCCTCATTTTCTTCCTACCTTTCCTCTAGAGTCCCCAAAGTTCATTATATCATTCTTATGCCTTTGCGTCCTCATAGCTTAGCTCCCACTTATAAGGGAGAACATAAAATATTTGGCTTGCCATTCCTGAGTTACTTCACTTAGAATAATGGTCTCCAACCCCATCCATGTTTCTGTGAATGCCATTATTTAATTCATTTTATGGCTGAGTAGTATTTCATGGTATATTTATTTTCTTTCTTTTTTTTTTTTTTTTTTTTTGGAGATGGGGGGGTCTCCCTGTGTTGAACAGGCTGGCCTCGAACCCCTGGCCTCATACGATCATCCCATCTTGACTTCCTAGAGTGCTAGGATTACAGACATGTGCCACTGCACCTGGCCACCACGTTTTCTTTATCTACTCATTGGTTGATGGGCCTTTAGACTGGTTCCATGTTTTTGCAATTGTGAATTGTGCTGCTATAAACATGCATGTGCAAGTGTCTTTTTCATATAGTGACTTCTTTTCCTCTGGGTAGATACCTGGTAGTGGGATTGCTGGATCAAATGGTAGTTCTACATTTAGTTCTTTAAAGAATCTCTATACTGTTTTCCATAGTGGTTGTACTAGTTTACATTACAATCCCACCAGCAGTGTAAGTATTCCCTTTTCACCACATCCATGCCAACATGTATTATTTTTTGATTTTTAAATTATGGCCATTCTTGCGGGAGTAAGATGGTATCTCAGTGTGGTTTGATTTGCATTTCTCTGATAATTAGTGATGTTGAGCATTTTTCATATGTTTGTTGGCCTTTTGTATATCTTCATTTGAGAATTGTCTATTCATGGCTTTTGCCCACTTTTTGATGGGATTGTTTGTTTTTTTCTTGCTAATTTGTTTGAGTTCCTGGTAGATTCTGGATATTAGTCCTTTGTTGGAAGCATAATTTGCAAATATTTTCTCCTACTCTGTGGGTTGTCTGTTTACTGATTGTTTCTTTTGCTGTTTAGAAGCTTTTTAGTTTAATTAGGTCACATCTATTTACGTTTGTTTTTGTTGCATTTGCTTTTGGGTTCTTGGTCATGAACTGTTTGCCTAAGCCAATGTCTAGAAGGGTTTGTCCGAGTTATCTTCTACAATTTTTATGGTTTCAGGTCTTAGATTTAGTTCTTGATCCACCTCAAGTTGATTTTTATATAAGGTGAGAGATGAGGATCCAGTTTCATGTGGCTTGCCAATTATCCCAGCACCATTTGTTGAATAAGGGTGCCCTTTCCCCACTTTATGTTTGTGTTTGCTTTGTCAAAGATCAGTTGCCCATAAGTACTTGGTTTTATTTCCGGGTTCTCTATTCTGTTCCATTGGTCTCTGTGCCTATTTTTATACCAGTACCATGCTGTTTTGGTAACTATAGCCTTGTAGTATAGTTTGAAGTCAGATAATGTGATGCTTCCAGATTTGTTCTTTTTGCTTAGTCTTGCTTTAGCTATCTGGGCTCATTTTGGTTCTATATGACATTTAAGATTATTTTTTCTAGTTCTGTGAGGAATGATGATAGTATTTCTATGAGAATTGCATTGAATCTGTAGATTGCTTTTGGCAGTATGGTCATTTTCACAATATTGATTCTACCCATCCATGAGCATGGGATGTGTTTTCATTTGTTTGTGTCATCAATGATTTCTTTCAGCAGTGTTTTGTAGTTTTCCTTGTAGAAATTATTCACCTCCTTGATTAGGTATATTCCTAAGTATTTTATTTTATGTTATTTTATTTAACTTTATTTAATTTTGTTTTTTGCAACTGTTGTAAAAGGGATTGAGTTCTTGATTTGAGTCTCATCTTGTTTGTTGTTGGTGTATAGCAGCGCTACTGATTTGTGTTCATTGATTTTGTATGCTGAAACTTTACTAAATTCCTTTATGGCATCTAAGAGGTTTTTAGATGAATCCTTAGGGTTTTCTAGGCATATGATCTTATCATTGGCAAAAAGCCACAGTTTGACTTCCTCTTTACCAAATTGGATGTCTGTTATTTATTTCTCTTGTCTGATTCCTCTGGCTAGGACTTCCAGTACTATGTTGAATAGAAGTGGTGAGAGTGGGTATCCTTGTCTTGTTCCAGTTCTTAAGGGAAATGCTTTCAGTGTTTTCCTGTTCAGTACAATGTTGGCCGTGGGTTTGTTATAGAGGACTTTTATTACCTTAAGATATGTCCCTTCTATGGCCATTTCGTTGAGGGTTTTAATCATAAAGCAATGCTGGATTTTGTCAAATGCTTTTTCTGCATCTATTGAGATGATTTTTGTTTTTGATTCTGTCTGTATGATGTATCACATATATTGACTTGCATATGTTAAACCATCTCTTCATCCCTGGCATGAAACCCACTTGATCATGGTGTATTATCTTTCTGATATGCTGTCAGATTCCGTTAGTATTTTCTTGAGGATTTTTGCATCCATGTTCATCATGGATATTGGTCTGTAGTTTTCTTTTTTTGTTATGTCCTTTCCTGGTTTGGATATTAGGGTGATACTGGCTTCATAGAATAATGTAGGGAGAATTCCCTCTTTATCTTTTGGAATAGTTTCAGTAAGAATGATACCAGTTCTTCTTTGAATGTCTGATAGAATGCAGCTGTGAATCCATCTGGTCCTGGACTGTTTTGTTGTTGGCAATTTTTTATTGTTTCAAGCTCTCTACTTGTTATTGGTCTGTTCACAGTTTCTGTTTCTTCCTATTTAATCTAGGAGGGTTGTATATTTCCAGGAATTTATCCATCTCCTCTAGATTTTCTAGTTTGTGCACATAAAGGTGTTTATAGTAACCTTGAATGATCTTTTGTATTTTGTGGTATCGGTTGTAATGACTCCTGTTTCATTTCTAGTTGAGCTTATTTGGATCTTCTCTCTCTTTTCTTGGTTAATCTAGTTAATGGTGTATCAATTTTATCTTTTCAAAAAACCAGCTGTTTGTTTCATTTATCTTTCACATTGTTTTCTTCTTTCAATTTCATCAAGTTCTGCTCTAATCTTTGTTATTTCTTTTCTTCTGCTTGGTTTGGGTTTGGTTTGTTCCTGTTTCTCTAGTTCCTTGAGGTGTGACCTTAGATTGTCTATTTGTGTTCTTTCAGACTTTTTAATGTAGGCATTTACTGCTATGAACGTTCCTCTTAGCTCCACTTTTGCTGTAATCCCAGAGGTTTTGATATGACTATTATCGTTTGGTTCAAAGATTTTTAAATTTCCATCTTGGTTTCATTGTTGACCCAAAGATCATTCTGGAGCAGATTATTTCATTTCCGTGTGTTTATATAGTTTTGCGGGTTCCTTTTGGAGTTAATTTCCAGTTTATTCCACTGTGGTCTGAGAGGATACTTGATATAATTTTGATTTTCTTAAATTAATTGAGACTTGTTTTGTGACCTATCATATGATCTGTCTTGGAGAATGTTAAGCCATTTTTTAAATTTAAAGGTAATTTATCTGGATCAAGGTGATGCCAAGAGCTTTGTGAAGATCTGAGGTCCATGGAGGTTAAGGATCAGCAAGAGTGGGTGGTAGTTTCCAACAGCGGTAGAGCCTTGACATTTCTGACGAAATTGTGTTTACTTTTGTTTCCCTTTTTACAAATTTACCTGAGGCTCTCATTTGAGAGGACGTGGGACTGATGAGCCATCATTCTGAATGGGCATATGCCAAACTGGTAAAGAAACAACAAGCTCTTTTTAGATTCAGATATCTAGATGGAAACTTTCAGTATAGAAGTCAAATTCTAGAAAGTGATAAAGGTTAGATACATATTGATTAATCATCCACATGTTAAAGCCACAAGAGCCTTTGGATCATCCAGTTAGAGCACCAATAGAGACCTGATCATGGCAGGAAGGAGCACAGGTCCTGTTGTGTAACTAAGGGAAGAGGGCTCTTGCTTACTTGATGACAAAGTTAGCTACATCAAGCCACTTCATGGCCCAGGATCTGGTCTATTTCACACATCTGTGTGTCATATCTGAGGTTGCCACCCTTTATGAGGATTCCCTTGCAATGGTGCACCTGGTAAGGGGATCAGAGACACGTAGGAACATTCTAATCAAGTTGTAGGTGGAAACAGAGAGCACCAAAAGACTAATGCTGTCTGCTTTCTACACCTACATTTTCAGGGGTGATACTCAAAACACTTAACCACCAGCACAGTATTGGCACTGAGCAATCAGAATGGACATCAGCCATAATGCTGGAGCAGGGTCTCAGAGACCTCCTGCTTGTCATATTTACCCTTTTCTGGATCATGGAGCTTTTCAGGTGATCCCTGGGGAGGGAGGTATTCAATGAGCTTGGGGCTGCAGCAATTCAGTTTGCAATTGAGGGTTCAGTATTTTAACAATGTGCTGTTATTGTTGCATATTAGCTAAATATCAGTGCTTTCCTGATATGAAACTTATGTCTTGAGTTTTGTGATTCTACTTTTAAAATATCTCTCAAAATCATCTACTTTGGCTTATCTCTACTGCAACACTGTAGTACAGAACACCCTTTTCCACTGCAACAGCATTCTGACTGCTCTCTGCCTCAAACCTTTTTAAAATTGTTCATAAATGAGGCTGGGAACCTTAACAAATCCAGTCACTCTGCTATCATGTGCCTGGGGATAGTGCTGGGTGTGTTTACAATAGAGTGCTTAATACTGTTGGCTCCTGGCCAATCAAAGATGAGCATCAAAACCATGCATGGTGGAAGGTATCTTTATTCCCAGCTACTCAGGAGGCTGAGGCAGGAGAATTACTTGAGGCCAAGAGTTCGAGGCTGTAGTGTGTTATGTTTGCACCTGTGAATAACCACCACTCTGCAGCCTGGGAAACATAGTGAGACCCCCATCTTTTAGGAAAAAAAAAAGAAAAAAAGATGAGCATTACACCTAGTAGAAATATTTTTTTCTCTCTCCACTGCACATTGGGTGTCTGCTTCAGAAACTTCAACAATGTGTGGTGCAAGCAATGGTAAATGACCACCAGCATACATACTAGACCTACTGAAGTAGTTTGTAGGGGGAATCTCACGGTGGCGGTAGCAGGAATAGGCACAAGTTTCCCCATCATGCACCACACCTGGAGCACCACTGTGAAATCCTACAGGGCCAATGGTCAGACTCTAAGAAAGGGACCTGAACCATTGGGCTACAGGGCTTTTATGCTACATGATTAAAGAAGCATCAGGTCAGAGGACAGGATACAATAGCAAGATGTTTTAGCCTAGGTTACACTCCAAATTGCATCAGAAACAAGGACATGAGTCAAGTTAGTTTTTGAGAAATGATTCCAAGGAACAGGAGTGAGGGACAGGGAAAGTGAATAGAAAAGGAGGGAGCATCAACCCAAGAATGTGCTGTTGAGCTTTTTCACCACTTGGGCAATTGGAATTTATTTTGCTGGGACATTCTGAGGAGTCATATAGAATACACTGCAGAATTGCCAGCCTAAGGGATGTGCTATGGTCTGAATGTTTATGTCTCCCCAAAATTCAAATGTTGAAACCTAATCACCAATGGCATTAGGACATGGGACCATTGGAGGGTGATTAGTTCATAAAGGCAGACCCCTCATGAATGGGATTAATGCCCTTATAAAAGAGGCCCCAGAGAGCTGCCTTGTCCCTCCCACCCTGTACGGATACAGCAAGAAGGTACCGTCTATGAACCAGGGAATGGGTCCTCATCAGACACCACATCTAACTTGATCTTGGATATCCCAGCCTTTACAGCTGTGAGAAATAATTTTCTATTCTTTATAAACTACCCAGTCTGTGCTTTTTTCTTATAGTAGCTCTAAATGATTAAGACAGGATAGATGAGGGAAAAGTGTATCCACTGGCTGCTGTCTCTCATTAGCCAAAGTTTGAATGGAGGGTTAACTCGCTCATGCTTTCAGATTTGTTCCTACACCAGAATGGCTGGATGGGTTCCATCAGGAGTCTAACAGCAGTGGCAGAGAAGCCTCAGGGCAAAAATAATCCTGTGGTGCACTTGAGGCAAGGTACAGTCAGGTCAAGTCTGTATGGAGCAAAAACTACAGTTTAAAAATGTGGTCTGAAAGGATGTGAGGTAGGGAACAAAAGGTGTCTGATACACAGTGTGACTCATGGAAACTTGGCTGCAGCCCTTTCTTCCAAGCTTAGTGTTAGAGATTGAGGGAGTGTACCACCTCTCCCCTGGCATGATCAGAGAGCTGGTGTCCAAGCTTTGTAATTGCAGGTACATGGTGTCAAGCTAGCAGCAGTGTAAGTTGTTACATCACCATTCACGTTTGGGAAAACAGCAGCTCCTCTGTTGGCATGACTGGGAAACTGTGTTCACACCTTGGAACTGACCATGTGATTACCTTAAACACTGTGCTACAGTGGATTTCCAAGGAATTGTGCAGAAAGCCAACTCTTTTTCAGAGGGCAGACTGCTGGGAATCCGTCTTGGCCAAGTTAACCTTTATCTCTCACATAGCTTTGCACTCTACAAACCACCAGCAACATCATTCTTTAAAAACAGTAGCAATAGTAGAGAATAGAGCACACCAAAAATCTGGCCATGTTACCCAGTTTTCTCAGCAGGCATTTTAGTTAGGGTGGATCCCTTCATCTAATTCATAAATTCTTAGAAGAGCTCTTTCCGGAAGGCTAGGAGGATGGAAGGAAAGAAGAAAACATCTCATGATAGCAAAATAGGAGAAGGGAACTTTTAATAGAAATATTGAGAAAAAATGGGAACTTATTTATTATCACAAGCGAGTAATGTGAGTTGGGTTGTTTTTTTCTCTGTTCATTCCCTGTCCTTTATCTGGAATGCCTTCTTCCTGTTCACCCCACACCACTCGTCCACATTCTTCCTAGGGTTATTGCTACTCATTTTTTGAGACTTGATTCAGATACCGCCTCCTCTATTTGGACTCTTATCTGTGCACAGAAAAATACTTTGTATTTTGAATTGAAATTATTGGCTTCATTTCTTTCTTCCTTATTAGACATTAAGCTCCTTCTTGAGAGCACAGAAAATTGTGTCTTTTTTGGTTTGATTTTAAATTCTCAGCACCTTATACAGTGCATGACTTATAGTAAACTTTCAATACATACAGAAATTAAATGGGTAATAATAGAATATAAGGGAATTGGTTGGGCACAGTGGCTCACACTTGTAATTCTAACACTTGAGGAGGCCGAGGTAGGTGGTTCGCTTTAGCTCAGGAGTTCGAGACCAGGCTCTACAAAATATACAAAAATTAGCCAGGCATGGTGGTGCACGCCTGTAGCCCCAGATGCTCAGGAGGCTGAGGTGGGAAGATCACTTGAGCCCAGGAGGTTGAGGCTGCTGCAGTGAGCCAAGATCATACCACTACACTCCAGCCTGGGTGACAGAGACCCTGTCTCAAAAAAAAAAAAAAAAAAAAAAAAAAAATAGAGGTTAAAGCTGTGGAAACTTTTGTTTCCCCTCATTCCCCTCATCCTCCAAATTTCATTTGATCCAATTTTTTATTAAATTCTTTTTTATTATTTACTTTCCTATGACTGTACATATTCCTTCCAGCTAATTTACATAATGTGCACTTTGTTTTTTGAATTTTTTTTTTAAAGGGACAAGCTCTTACTCTGTCACCCAGGCTTGAATGCAGTGGCATGATCTCAGCTCATTGCAGCCTCAGACTCCTGGGCTCAAGTGATCTTCCTGCCTCAGCCTCCTGAGTAACTGGGACTACGGGAACTTGCCACCATGCCCAGCTAATTTTTTTGTTTTTTATTTTTTGTAGAGATAGGTCTTACTATGTCACTATGTTGTCCCGGCTGGGACATTTCCTTTCTTTAATAACTTTCTTTTTCTTTTTTTTTTGCTTCTGGTCCTTGATTCAGGGAACATTATTTTTCATGATATGAACAATCGTGTTTTTTTTTTTTCAAGTAGCTAACTTTTCCATGTACTTACTACTAATTCAGTTCCAGTCTTTCAAAGGGAAATATTGAACTCTTCTTGATAAAAAAAATAGGATATGAAGTTCCATTTTTTCCTTAGAGATGTCTCTCTTGATAACTTCATCCTCTTCCTTTTGTCAGAACTCATTGCTTTAAGCCCACTTCACCTTCCTTTAGCACCCCTCCCTGCCCCTGGCCCAGTAATTCCAGTGCTTCTTTCATCTGAGAGGCTCTCCTCACCTGCCTGGCGATCCTTGCTGCTTGTTTTCATTTAGGAGTGAGGCAGGAACGCTGGCAGACTTCACCGTAGAGTGATGAGCAGGAACCCCTGACATTCCACTGGGAAGCCTGTCCCCCAGATGTTGTATCTGCAGGTCTGTTTCCTCCAGTATCCTGCTTGGAGGGAGGGCTGTGAGTCTGGGGCCAAAGGAGGGGAAGTGCTGAACTGTGGATATCTTGGTTCAGCACTCAGACTCTCATTTAACTAGTTTTCAGCACAACTGCTCCTCCCAACCCTCAGCTGTGCTTTGTACCCTTTTAGTGAGGAAGAGGAGAAGGGCTGTGCTATCTGGGGAAGATGATCTAGGGATCTCACTACACCTTTTCTTTTAAAAAAATTCTTGCACCATGGCCTGTCCTTCACAGCCTCCACATAATGCTTTCAGTCTCTAAGGCTTCTTGTGGTTTTTGTTGGCTCCCAGCCACCCCAAGCCATGAGGTTTTAGTGCTATCAACAATCCCTCTGGCTTTTTAGACTTCTTTAAACTGCCAGAATCCCTTTCATTTCTTTGTAATTTATCTAACTATTTTGCAGAAAAGAGATGAATTATAGTGGCCATTTTAAAAACCCAAGAGTATTCTGGCCTTTTTAAAAAAAAGATTTGAGAAAGAAAAAAGAAAAAGAAAGGAGGGGACACATTGACATATCATTTACACTTTAGAGCATATATATTACAAACAAACGCCACATTTTCTACAGTCATGTCTTACGACTACAAGCAGTTTTCTCAAGCCTAAATTAAGGGTAACATTGTAGATATAACTATCTTAAAAAGACTATTTGACAAGAAGAAAGTCCTCAATTTCTTTGTAAATGGCAAGAAAATGTAGCACAGGAAATTTGTCATTTTTTGATAGAGTAAAATCAACTTTTAATTCTTATTTATTAAATGATGATTACTTAGCTGGCAGGTTCTTTGTTTATTATGCATGTCTAGCTTCTTATTGGCAAAAAAAAAAAAAAAAAAAAAAAAGAAATTGATAGTACTAGCCTGAAAAAACAAACTATGCTTTTGGCCCAAGTGAGAAGCTGATACCCTGGTTAAAGAAAAATCACGTTTTCTTGTTGTTTCATATTTTCTTGATCAAAGCTGGGACTTATATTGTATCTGTATTCACTTTCCTTAGTAACCTACTCATCTGTCTGCTTTTATCTTACACAGTTTTATTGGCAATGTTAACTTAAGAATCACGAGATTTATAAATTTGGAAACGAGACTCTTTCTTTTTTTGAATTATTTTAAATTTTTGCGGGTACATAGCAGGTATATATATTTATGAGATATTTTCACACAGGCATACAATGCCTAATAATCACATCAGGGTAAATGGAGTATCCTTCACCTCACACATTTATCCTTTCTTTGTGTTACAGACAATCCAATTAGTTTAAAAACTCTTTTAGTGTTTTTAAATGTACAATAAATTATTGACTGTAGTCACCTTGTTGTGTTGTCAAATACTAGATCTTATTCATTCTATCTAACTATATTTTTGTATCCATTAATTATCCCCACTTCCCTCCTGCCCCACCATTCCCTGCCACCTTTCCCAGCTTCTGGTAACCATCTCTATTTCCATGAGGTCAATTGTTTTAATTTTTAGTTTCCACAAATAAGTGAGAATATGCAAAGTTTGTCTTTCTGTGCATGGCTTATTTCATTTAACATAATGTCCTCCAGTTTCATCAAAGTTGTTGCAAATGACAGAATCTCATGGCTGAATAGTACTCCATTGTGTATATGTACCACTTTTTCTTTATCCATTCATCTGTTGATGGACACTTAGGTTGCTTCCAAATCTTGATTATTACGAACAGTGCTGCAACAAACGTGGGAGTGCAGATACCCTTTGATATTCCGATTTCCTTTCTTTTGCGTTTATACCCAGCAGTGGGATTGCTGTATCATACGGTAGCTATATTTTTAGTTTTTTGAGAAACCTCCAAACTGTTCTCCACAGTGGCTGTACTAGTTTACATTCCCACCAACAGTGTACTAGGGTTCCCTTTTCTCCACATCCTGCCAGCATTCATTTTTGCCTGTCTTTTGGATAAAGGCCATTTTAACTGGGGTAAGATGATATCTTATTATAGTTTTGATTTGCATTTCTCTGATGATCAGAGATGTTGAACACCTTTTCATATGCCTGTTTGACATGTGTATGTCTCCTTTTGAGAAAAGTCTATTCAGATCTTTTGCCTATTTTTAAATCAGATTAGAATTTTTTCCTGTAGAATTGTTTGACCTCCTTATATAGTCTGGTTATTAAGCCCTTGTTGGATAGATAGTTTGCAAATATTTTCTCCCATTCTGTGGGTTGTCTCTTCACTTTGTTGATTGTTTCCTTTGCTATGTAGAAGCTTTTTAAGTTGATGTGATCCCATTTGTCCATTTTTGCTTGGGTTGCAGAATGTGCTTGTGAGGTATTACTCAACAAATCTTTGTCCAGACTGATATCCTGGAAAGTTTACCCAATTTTTTTTTAGTAGTTTTGTAGTTTGAGGTCTTAGATTTAAGTATTTAATCCATTTTGATTTGATGTTTGTATATGGTGAGAGATAGGGGTCTAGTTTTATTCTTCTATACGTGGATATCCAGTTTTCCCAGCGCCATTTATTGAAGAGACTGTTCTTTCCCCAGCATATGTTCTTGGCACCTTTGTTGAAAATGAGTTCATTGTATAAGTATGGATTTGTTTCTGAGTTCTCTGACCTCCTTTGGTCTATGCATCTGTTTTTATGCCAGTACGATGCAGTTTGGGTGACTATCACTCTGCAATATACTTTGAAGTCAGGTAATGTAATTCCTCCAGTTTTGTTCTTTTTGCTCAGGATGACTGGCTATTCTGGATCTTTCGTGGTTTCATATATATATTTAGGATTTTTTTTCTATTTCTATGAAGAACAGTGACTGCTATTTTGATATGGATTGCAGTGAATCTGTATATTTCTTATAAAGGGTTACAGTCTTCAAGCTGGCCATTCTGACAGGCATTTCGAGGAAGAGAGGAGCAAGACAGGAATTTAAGCTGAACTGTTTGGCCAAGTATACATATTCAGGTATAGATATGTAACAAGTTATAGGAAGAGCTATGAACATTCATGAAGTGGGTTCTAACATGCGTATTGAACAAACATGCACGTTACATATGATCCATGTTCACTTTGGGGTGGAGACTTAACATATAAATGCATTACAATTAGGCCCTTATTATACGTCAGAAAGTGAAGCAGGGACTTGAAGGCATTCACGTGTACAGCCTCTGTAAACAGGCCAGAACCACATCGTGGTCAGTAGTCTTATGAGGAGAAAGTTACTGAAATCAGTCTCTTGTCCAGTCAAAGCTCTAATTACGGCGTGGGGGACAGGAAGATCAGTTATTCAGCATCTGTTGGTGAGCGGGCCGTAATTCTTTTAAAATTGCTTATCTTGAGGACAGTGTTTGTTTAACTGTTAGAGAAAAAAGAAAAACCTTGTGGCAGTTAGAACATAGTTTATTCTTTAAGTAGAGGGGTTTGTGACTTCACCATTGCCTGGCACGGCCCTAGGTTTTCTTTATAGTTTGGTATCTTATTGCCACAAAGAGTCTGTTCTGTCAGTCTTATGATCTGTATTTTAACATTAATGCTGGTCAGTTATTGTGTCTAAACCACAAAAGGAAAGGGGTATAATGAGGCATGTCTGACCTCCCATCCCATCATGGCCAAGAACTTAGTTTTTAAGGTTTCTCTGGGGTTCCCTTGCCCAAAACGGGTCTGTTCAGTCAGTTGTAGGGGGTGCTTAGAATTATATATTTGGTTTACAGCATCTAATTTTTCCTTTACTGTCGTGATAGTAGGATTTCACGATAAAATCCTGTGTTCAATCTTCTGTATTTATCCAGAAGCCAAATATGAAATTTTCACTATCTAAAATTTTCCTTTTTTATCATGAAGGTTTGACTGATATTACAAAGGATCCAGACTTTAATGAAATCTATGATGAAGACGTGAATGAAGATCCAACATATGATCCCAATAGCCCTGAAGAAACAGCTGTATTTATGAAATATGCTGAAAATATTATGCTAAAGTTAACATTCAGTACCACACAAATTCAACAGTATGAAAATGTCTTTATATTTGAAACAGGCTATTGGCTTACTAATGCTATAAAATATAACCAGGATTATCTTGATATCTGTACCTACCAGAGACTACAGCAAAGATTATATCTTCAAAAAAAGATTATTCAAAAACACTTTGAGAAGAAAAAAGATATCAGAAGAGGGATAGGATACCTAAAGTTAATATGTTTTCTGATTCCATTTCTACTGAGTTTAAAGAAGAAAATGAAAGTTCCATATTTAAGTAGTCTGCTTCAGCCTTTTTCAGGTAAGAGTATCACCACAAATCAAATATAAAATATAGGTATATATTAAATATATGTTTAAATGCAATTTTGTTTCTAGTATATGGGTGCAGGCAGTAACCTACCTATAACCTGTTAGAGAAAACAAACAATTTAATGTCTCTAATGTAATTAAAAACACTCAGTGTATGTATATAGTACTTTGTATATATTTATACCAATTATAAGGGCTACTGAAAGATTTAAAGTAAGTTAAAATAAGTTCTGTATGAATAGGGAAATATGCCATATCCATGATGGGAAAACACTGTGAATGTATCATATCTCATTCAAATTACTCTATAAATTCAGTGTACTTCTATTCAAAATCCTGATCATATTTTTCATTGAAGTATACAACACTTACTCTAAAATTAATATAGAGCAGCAAGGGGTTATTAATGGTCTTTCATTTCTGAAAAATAGATTGAAACATATTACAACTACAGTAATTAAATGAGGGCAGTATTGGCACTTTAATAAACAAATAGAGCAATGTAAGAGAATAGAGAACTGAAACAGGCCATGATTAATGGAATTTGATGGGACTTCAGTATAAACTCTTCATTCAACACTGATTAGCACACAATTTATACATTTTCATTGCTTTCCAAGCATGTAGGCTTATTATAATGGGCTTTCTATTCAGATGGCAAATTTTCAGCAGAAATTTTGCAAATCCTTTAGTGAAAGTTTGTATCATGATAATTCAGGTGCTGTGTTTTAGTGAAAGTTTGTATCATGAGAATTCAATATCTGTGAACTATTAGAAATGGAATTATGACAGGGCATGGCTCTTGGGTGGTGGGGAGCATGTGTAGTAGGAGGGACTTGCTTAAAGAGAATGTTAGCTATATCTGCAATATCTTATTACTTAAACTATGGGAAGCAAATATGACTAATGTTAATAGTTAATTCTAGGTGTTGAGATCAGGGTCTATAGTGTATATTATTATTTGTACTTTTCTTTACCTTTTATATTTCTCAAAATACATTATGTCCCTTATGTTGATTAAACCATATTCTACTAACCAGTCAAAATATTGAAAAAACCTAGTCTTTGCTGGAATTTGAGAAAAGAAATTTTTTTTGAGGCAGAGTCTTGCTCTGTCGCACAGGCTGGAGTGCAGTGGCACGATCTCGACTCACTGCAACCTCCACCTCCCGGGTTCAAGCGATTCTCCTGTCTCAGCCTCCCAAGTAGCTGGGATTACAGCCACCCGCCACCATGCCCAGCTAATTTTTCTGTTTTTAGTAGAGACAAGGTTTCACTATGTTGGCCAAGCTGGTCTCGGACTCCTGACCTCAGGTGATCCACCCGCCTCGGCCTCCCAGAGTGCTGGGATTACAGGCATGAGCCGCCGCGCCCGGGAGAGAAAATTATTTTTAAAAATAAGTTATCTGTGTAGTTTCATTACTTTCCAGAAATATGGGATGGTTATTTTTGTATGTGAGATATACTCATCTGCTTCTTTATAATGTCTCCTTTTACCTAAACTAGCTGAGATAAGTTTTTGTATATTAAACAAAGATTCTCTTAGGCACAGAGTTTCTGGTCCTTTCTTATAATTGGGAGTAAGATACTAATCTTGAGCTCACTTACAATAAATCAAGAACTGGAACAATGTTTTGAGCATACTTTTGAAATGTCTGTACAATAAAACTACAGAAAGTGCTCAAAATATAAATATATTGTATATATACATACATATATATGTATATATTTGAGATATATATGTATATATTTGAGAGAGAGCTATATATAATATATAAACAGTAATTAACTGAGGGCAGTATTGGCACTGTAATATATGTATTTGAGACAGGGTGTCACTCTGTCACCCAGCCGGAGTGGAGTGGCATGATCTCAGCTCACTGCAGGTTTTACCTCCTGGGCTCAAGCGATCCTCTCACCTCAGCCTCCCAAGTAACTGGGATTACATGCGTGTGCCACCATATCCAGCTAGTTTTTGTGTTTTTAGTAGAGACGGGGTTTCACCATGTTGCCCAGACTGGTCTTGAACTTCTAGGCTCAAGCGATCCGCTCTCCTCAGCCTCTCAAAATGCTGGGATTATAGGCATGAGGCACTGTGCATGCTCAAAAATATATTTTAATGTTAAACTATTTATATACATTAACAGCATAAATAATTTTATGCACTGTAATTGCCAAGATTTTAATTTCATCTGGAATTTTCTTACTTTGTTTACGTGAATGAGAAGCTAGATCTCTTAAAATATGACTTTATGTGCTGTTCACTTTTTAAATAAAAATTTGTTTTCATTTTTGGAGATGACAAGGTCAAGACAGAGCGAGAATTGCCTCCATTTATTTATGGAAGAGATTTTAAATGCCAGAATTTTCACTACAAAGAGAATCAATATTTTCATGTTCATGGAGGAATTGAATTTGATATCAGCACCCCTTCAATTGAGAATGCCTTGGAAGATTTTCAGGTTTAAATGATCATTCCTTAGACAATTTATCATTTCACAACTCTTTTATCCTATTCTCCAACCAAAAAGAGCCTCTGTTGGTACAGGCACTCGACAGCTCTCCAAATGATTATTCTCATAACTCAATAATTTTTTCATACATTATTTTAACATCAATGAATTAAGTGCAGATATATGTAAGGTATTGTGTTGGATATCTGAGATAAAATTATAAATAAGCTAGGTACATCTATCATCCTCACAGAATTTAAAGACTTCTAATGGACTATATTTGTCCCAGAATAGGTAACCAAAGAGTGCAGTAGAAATCTCTGGACACTCAGTACACATTCTTCCATTGTCCTCAAAGAATCAGGATTAGAACAGAGATCCTTTAAAATTTTGGAACAGTAATTCTTCACCTGGAATTTAGTATAAAAATTCTACATTTCAATTGTTATTGCTTTTCTACCTTCTGTATACTATATGTCTTTCCTTTTGTATTTTTTCCTCATTCTCAAAGTAAGGATTAGATATATTCAGCTGCTATCTGGGTCTTCTGGAATAGTAAATTTAAAATTTGTCATTTACATGTATACTCTTTCATACAAAGAATTCTTATAATTGTTTAGATGTGTCTAAGGATATGTCTTTAGTAACATAACTCATATTTTAGAAAAATTTAGAAAAAATACGAGATTGTGCTGCTAATACATTTATAGAAGATTCAGGATATAAAGAATATTACTCAATACCAGTCATGGAATTTCATGGAAAAAGGTAAGGAGCTTTCACTAATTACTGACATTAACTACAATTTATTGCAAGTTAGTAGAGAACAAAGAAAATGACAAAATGCAAAGGTTAATTTAAACCTTTACAATGGCGATTCCACAACAATAACCACCATGAATGACTTATGGACTCAACAAAATATTAAATGTTATAGTTATTACTTCATGTATTTGATATAGTCTGTGTAACAATCCTTAGAGCTTGTAATTAGTTCTTATAATTAACAGAGTGGTTAAATAGGGGTAGAGATGGGGATCAAATCTCAGCCTATTTGTCTTTTATGTGTTGTGGTTCTTGGATTTTTAAATATCGGACACTGAAATTTGGAAATATGGGAAGTAGAGCTCAGAGGAAACATTTTAATTAGAGGCAAAGATTTAAAAACAAATAAGGAAGTTTTGCTTGTTGGTTCGTTTTTTTGCTTTTAAGACATGCAAGCAGTTGGGAGGATAGGACCAAGTCTGGAACTTTGGAGAATAGTAATTGAGGTGGGAGAATCGCTTCAGCCTAGGAGTTCGAGACCAGACTGGGCACCATAGTAAGACCCTATCTTTGTTTCTGTTTGTTTGTTTTTGAGACAGAGTCTTGCTCTGTCACCCAGGCTGGAGTGCAGTGGTGCAATCTTGGCTCACTGCAACCTACACCTCCTAGGTTCAAGTGATTCCCCTGCCTCAGCCTCCTGAGTAGCTAGGATTACAGGCATGCGCCACCATGCCTGGCTAATTTTTGTATTTTTAGTAGAGAAGAGGTTTTGCCATGTTGGTCAGGCTGGTCTCGAACTCCTGACCTCAAGTGATCTGCCCACGTCAGCCTCCCAAAGTGCTGGGATTACAGGCATGAGCCACCATGCCTGTCCATAAGACCCTATCTCTACAAAAAATTTAAAAGCTAGCCAGGCTAGGTGGCACATGCCTGTAGTCACACCTACCCAGGAGGCTGAGGTGGGAGGATCACTTGAGCCTGAGAGGTCGAGGCTGAAGTGAACCATGATTGTGCCACTGTGCTCCAGCCTTGGCAACAGAGTAAGACCTTGTCTCAAGAAAAAAGAATACTGTATTTACAGCAATAAATAGTTGCATTTGGAGGAGAAACCCAGGTAATATTAAGAGGTGTCCCACTGACAGAGGTAGGTCAGCAGCTGAAGTATTCACCGCTGAAATCCGGGCATGGGAAGGGTAGGTACCTCATGGGGGGAAGGGGAGGAAGGTCGCCGTTTTCCCTCACCTGTGATGATAAGCAAACCCAGGGAACAGAGTTACTCAAAATTTTATCAATTTTCCATTCCAGAATGATAGGGATCAGGGCTGTTTCAAGCCCCACCTATGTTCCAGGGACCTGGTAGGAGGGGGGTTTCTCTAGTCCACTGCTGCAGTGAGTAAAAGCCAAGGAGCCATTGCCCAAAGCATCATTCCATATTACATTCAAGGTAAACTCTCGAGGAGCCAGATATAGACATAATTAGCTTAAAAGAATAAGAGGTAGGTAAGCAGACAGTTAGATGACCTAGAACTTCAGCCAGAGTTAGGCCTTCCAGGAGCTTTTAGACATTGCCCCAGATCACTGACATGGAAAGGACAGAGTCAATACAATCTGAAGAAGGTATTTTTATATAAAGACTTGATTAATAATAGTTGATAACTATGTTATTAATATACTTACAGTTGACTACAATTTAAACTACCATTTTGTATTTAATTGTTACAGAAAAATAAAAGTTTTGCCAGCATAGAAAGAGAAGTAGCAAATCACTTCAAAGTTAGAGAAACATCTTTTTTTATTTTTTATAGCTACTATGTGATCTATTTTGAACTAGAAACTTTCTATCAGCAACTATATAAGACACAGTGGTGGGGAGCCATAAATGAAATAGTGAACAATCTGAGACTGAAAAGACTTCCACTGACAGATGCTCAATTACATGAACAATTTAAGAAAAAACTTGGTTTCAAAAGAGCTATGAAATGCAAGGTATTTCAGTGACTACCACATAATTTAGTATATGAAGTTATGTATTATTGATAAGTATGTGTCTCAAACAGATGTTTATCCTAGGGATAATAATAGGTTAAAGTCTTCAATATGAAATAAAATGCCACATTTTAGTAGCTGAAAGGCTATACAATTCTGGATTATAAATTTCTGGCAGAGTACCTGTTAATGCACTGGATTGTAATTAATCTCAATAATGGCTTATACGTATTGATTGCTTATTTTGTATGTTAGGCAATATTATAAATCAATGAACTCTTTTAAGGTACGACTAGTTCTATTATTATCATTTCCGTTATACAAATGAGAAATTTGAGGTGTAGAGAGGGATCTTTCACAAATCATATAGTAAATGGCAGAGCCAGGCTTCAGTCCTGGGAACTAAAACCTAAAGAGCAGACCTAGCATCGTCAAATCTCCGCATCTGTTTCAACAAGCCTTGAAGTACAGCTTCTGGAACTGAGCAAAGAAGCTCACCAGCTTCAAAGGTTAGACTGGTATTTACTTTCCATTTATTTGTTTTCACGTCCACAAATTAAAACCTCAAAAATTTGGTAGTTGAATTTTTAAATATTAGTCAGAATGTCTAAAGAAGGTGACATTTTTACCTTTGGATGACAAACTGTATTTCTATAGCTATATATTTCAAATTTCTAGACTTCTAAATTAGGTTTTTCTTAAATCAGAGAAGGAACCCAATGATCTCCATTTGCTTTTAAAATATTTTAGAAAAAAATTAATAATAAAAAAATTCCCCAAAATATTTTTTAAATTCTTAATATTTGCTTATAGCTCTAACTACTTTAATCATTATCCAGTAAGAAACTTTCCATGCATGGATCTTGTGAAAATTCTACTTAATTTTAACAGCATTCATGTGATTCTGTTAATACACTTCATGTATTTTTTTCCTTAAACCAAACTTTAGGTGCATTTTGATAAACTGATTCTGGCCTTCTTAATTTTAGAGTATTCCATTTGGTATGAAGTCCGCTGTTGAAAGAGGGTTGTCTGCAGTTTTCCATACATTTAGCCGTAAAACCTCAAGCTCAACAATCAGTGTTTCAGATGAAGCAGGTTATACTATTTTTCATCATGCTGCCCTGCACAACAGAGTTTCTATTATATGTCAACTGTGCAATGCTAACTTCAAGGTCAACCAGAGGCGCTTTGTTACATTCAGCCAAGGTACCATAAAGTTTTTTAACCTAAAATGTTGTTATTTTATTTACCCTTACTCAGCATTAGGAATCCATGTTGATTTTAGAGCAGGTTAAAATTTGGTATTAACTAGAGCAAAGTTGAGGTTTTTGTTTCATTTATCTAAGAAAGGCTTCTTTTAGTTTTTTAAGTATCACTTATAGCTAGCTTATATGGTTTTATATTTGCTCATTGTGTCTCCTTCATTTGAGTATAAGCTCTGTAAGAGGGCACAGATCTAGCCTACTTTATTTGCTGTGGTATACTAATGTCCAGATGAAAGTGTGGCTTAATGGTTGCTCAGAAAATATTTGTTGAGTTAATGCATGGATGGGTGAAGGCAGGATATCATTTGATAAGCACTGGCAAAATTAATATACACTGATATACTATAGAAATTCAGAGAACAGCAATAGATATGACTGTCAGGTCCCAGTAGAACAATCATTCTTTATTCCAGGATCCTCAAACAGGGAATAGTTTCTTTATATTACATATGTTTACATTACATTTAATAACAAAAAATTTCTTTATAATAATAATGTTTAGAATTAATAGCCCCTTTAAGGTTAACCTCATTTAAACTTTAAAAGCTATTTTTGTGATTATTAAATATGCATGGATATTTTATAATCATTGAAATAAATTTAGCTAGAATAAAAACAAAGTTGAAAATGAAATTGGTGGCCCTCCATAACTGGAAAGGAAAATATAGATAAATTGTCAGGGGCAGGTGTAGTGGCTCACTACTGTCATGCCAACACTTTGGGAGGCTGAGGCTGGAGGATCACTTGAGACTAGGAGTTCAAGATGAGCCCGGGCAGCATAATGAGACCCCCCGCCCATAAAATTAAAAAAAAAACTTAGCCAGGCTTGGTGGTACACGCCTGTAGTCCTAGCTACTTTGAGAGGCTGAAGCAGGAAGATTGCTTGAGCCCAGGAGTTTGAGGTTACACATATATATGTACATATATATGTAAATTGTCAGGAATGGCCAATGCAACAATATTGGCAATAAGAAGTGGTGATTTTATATTTAATGAAGTCGGCTATCTTAATAAGCTATGTTAAATTTTTACAGACACCAAAACAAAATGTTTTGCTTTAACCATATTGAATATCCATAAATTCTGTACTCTATCAGTATGATTAAAATGTTTTGATATTCAGATTCTTCTGTTACTGAAAATATTCAATACATAATACATAATGAACCTAATTAAAATAAGACACAATTCAATCACATTTAAATGCAATAGGTAACACTATTTAAAGATGTATTACTTTAAGCCTTTTTTAGTGTGGAAAAAGTCTTTGGTAAATTAAAAGTTTCTCATGCGCCCTCTGACTGCTTGAGTTTCCATTTGCTGAGAATTAGGTAGATTTTGACGTGTGGAAAACATAGTACTCTACTTCCAATATTTGCTTAACCAACACAAAATTGTCCCACCTGTGAGTTTTAAGCAGCCATTTGGGGGGCAGAGTTTCCAGGTCTGCTTTTCATGTGTTGTCAGGTGCATATGACATGCCTGGATGACTTGACCAAAAGTTATTCTCAACACTGTTCGATGTAATCTTGCCAGATACATCTACATAGTCATTTTGTTCTTATTCATATGAGTCTTCTTGAACAACTTAGGAAACCGCTGTATATTAATGATCATACTTCTATGCGCATTCCCTTTTAAAACAGAGTCATCCAAAGTAGAAGTAAAAAAGGAAAGAAATGGTAAGACATAAATAAAGTATTTGGTGCATTTAAAAAAGCTATTGCATGTATTAGAACTTTTCTTATAGTATATAATCTCTAAAATACTGTTGCATCAGAATGTTGCATAATGATGTTTTGTATTCATTTTGAAGCATAAATTACTTTCTACTCATAGTTATTTATTGGTATTCCTCTTCAGTTTGGGGAGTTTCCTCTTTTTTTTCCTGTGGAATTTGCTGTCACCTTTATTTTTTATAAATTCAGGCCCACAAGTGGTTTCTACAACTTAAAAAAAAAAAAGTTATTATAATATAAATTAGATATGCTGCCATCTAGTGGCAGTAACAATCTGTGAGGTCTGAGGAATGAGTCGTTTTTGACTGAGGTAGTAGGCCTAACCTCAATGTTGGATATGGAGAAAAACAAAATGTTAAGAGGTTATACTTTCTTTGTCTATATTTAAGAGGCTATACCTTCATACTCTGTATAAGAGAATTCAAAAAGGCTTTTGTTTTAAAGAAATTACGTACAACGACCTGAATTGTCAAGGGGGAGGGGATAGTTACTCAAACTGGCCATCTTCCATTAGAGGAGGAGCACAGCAAACCTGAGATGACCTCAGAGAGGGAGCCCGACCTCATTCTTCCTCCTCCAATCTCCTGCCAGAGCTATCCATTGGCAGGTACTGACAAGGAGCCAGAGGACACAGGTTGCTTTTTCTGCAGGTGCAGGAGAGCCAGGGTGGTAAAGGAGGTGAGTGGACCTGGAGCGGGAAAAAAGGAAGCTTACCTGTCCCATCCGCCCTGTAGAAATTTCCAGTTGAGTAACAATAGTGTGCCTCCTACATTATTGCTCTCTCTTTTTCTTTTCTAAGTATCACTTATGGCTACCTTATATAAATTTATTTATAGTTAGTCTCCCTCACTTGAATATAAAGCTCCATAAAGGACAAGGATTTGGTCTGTTTTGTTAGCCACCGTTTCCTAACACCCAGAAAAACGCTTGGCCTTCATAGGTGCTCAGGAAATTTTTCTTGAGGGGTGTACATTTTATTGGAAACCTTAAATACTCTTCAAACAGAACATGTCTTCAATTAAGGCTCTAAGGTATTCTACACAGAAAACCAAAGTTTTTCAGATTAGAGGCAAGGAGAGGGACAGTATAGAGGACAAGTGCTTAGTTTGCCACAAGGGCCCCTCATGATTAATGCTCCTCAGCCAGCTTATCAGCTTCCTTCTCCTTTTTAGGGTTTTTTTCTCCTATCTTCGCATATTCATTATATTTCTTTTTACATTTTTATTAGTGATTGCCCTAGAGTTTACCACATTCATTTACAATTATTCCAAGTCTACTTTCAGATAACACTAAGCCACTTCACCTGTAGTGTAAGTACCTTATAATAACAAAATATTCCTAAGTCTTCCCACCTATCATTCATTTACTCATTTCACTTGTGCATAAGCATATATATGTCATTCATTTCATAAATGTCATTCATTTCACTTATGCATAAGCACATATAAGTATCTATATATTCAAACCCTTTGTTGATAATGTTATTATTTATTTACTTATTTTGAGATGGAATCTTGCTCTGCTGCCGAGGCTGGAGTGCAGTGGTGCGATTTTGGCTCACTGCAACTTCCGCCTCCCGGCCCCCGGGTTCAAGCGATTCTCCCACCTCAGCCTCCCATGTAGCTGGGATTACAGATGTGCACCACTACACCGTATATGTTTTGTATTTTTAGTAGAGACAGGGTTTCACCATGTTGGCCAGGCTGGTCTTGAACTCCTAACCTCAAGTGATCCACCCACCTCGGCCTCCCAAAGTGCTGAGATTACAGGCGTGAGCCACTGCACCGGGCCTGATAATGTTATTTTGAACAAACTGTTCTCTGTTAGCTCAATTAAGACAAAGAAACATTTTACTTGACCTTCATTTTTTTTTTATTCTCTGATGCTCTTCCTTCCTTTATGTTATGTAAGTTTCTGACCTATATCATTTTTCTTCTCTTTGGACAACTTCTTTTAACATGCCTTGCAAGGCAGGTCTACTGGTGGCAAACTCCCTCAATTTTTGTTTGAGAAAGTCTTTATTCCTCATTCACTTTTGAAGGATAATCTTACAGGTTACAGAATTCTAGGTTAGTGGTTCCATTATCTCAACACTTTATTTTCCTCCGCACACTTCCTGCTTGCATAGTTTCTGAGGAGAACTTGGGTATAATTCTTATTTTTGCTTCTCTATTAGTAATTTGTTTTCCTCTGGCTTCTTTTAGGATTGTTTTCTTTTTAAAATAATTTTTAATTTCTGTGTGTACATAGTAGGCATATATACTTGGAGTACATGAGATTTTTTTGATACAGGCATGCAATGCATAATAATCACATCAGAGTAGAGTATCCATCACCTCAAGCATTTATCCTTTATTTGTGTTACATATAATCCAGTTATACTCTTTTAGTTATGTTAAAATATAAATTAATTTTTTTTACTATAGTCACCTTGTTGTGCTAGCAAATACTAGGTCTTATCTATTCTTTCTATTTTGTACCCATTAACTATCCCCACTTCCCCCCACTACCCTTCCCAGCCTCTGGTAACCATCATTATACTCTGTATCTCCATGAGTTCAATTGTTTTAATTTTTAGCTCCCACAAATAAGTGAGAACAGGCAAAGTTTGTCTTTCTTTGCCTGACTTATTTCACTTAACATAATGACCTCCAATTCCATCCATGTTGTTGCAAATGATAGGATCTCATTCTTTTTCATGGCTGAATACTACTCCATTGTGTATCCATCTGAATGGATAAATTTTCTCTATCCACTCATCTGTTGATGGACACTTAGGTTGCTTCCAAATCTTTGCTATTGTGAATAGTGCTGCAGTAAATAGGATTATTTTCTTTATCTTTGTTTTTCTGTAATTTGGAAATGATATGCCTCGGTGTAGTTTTTTGTTTGCTTTGACATTTATTTGGCTTGGTGTTCTCTGAGCTTACCAAATCTGTGGTTTGATATGTCACATTAATATGGAAAAATTATCAATCATTATTGTTTTAAATATTTCTTCTTTTCCTTTCTCTCTTTCTGTTCTTTTTTCCCCCTAGACTTTTTAATTTATTTTTATTTTTATTTTTGAGACAGGGTATTTATTGCCCAGGCTGGAGTGCGGTGGCATGATCTTAGCTTACTCCAGCCTCTACCTCCTGCACTCAAGTGACCCTCTCACCTCAGCCTCCCAAGTAGCTGGGACTACAGGCCCATGCCACCATGCCTGGCTAATTTTGTTTATTTTTTTGTAGAGTTGAGGTCTCACTATGTTGCCCAGGCTGGTTTCAGACTCTTGGGCTCAAGGAATCCTCCCACCTTGGCTTCCCAAAGTGCTGGGATTACAGGAGTGAGCCACTGTGCCTTGGCCTGGAGGTTTCTACTGATACATCTTCAGGATTAGAGATTTCTTCCTCTGCTGCGTCTAATCTCTTTATAAGCTCATTAATGGCATTCTTCATTTCTTCTACAGTGTTTTTTATCTGTAGCATGTCATTTTGGTTCTTTCTTAGGATTTCCATCTCTCTGTTTACATTGCCCATCTGTTCTTGCAGGCTACTTTATCCATTAGAACTCTTAGCATATTAATCATAGTTCTAAATTCCCTGTCTGATCATTCCAACATCCCTACCATGTCTGGTTCCGATGCTTGCTCTGTCTCTTTAAACTGTGTTTTTTGCTTTTTAAATATGCCTTCTAAATTTTTCTTGATAGCTGAACTTGATGTATTGGGTAAAAGAAACTATATTTAATAGGGCTTTAATAATGTGATGGTAAGGTATGGGGGAGAAGCATTCTATCATCCTATGATTATATCTCAGTCTCTTGGTGAGCCTGCGTCCCTGTACTTTGAAATTCACCAGTGCTTCTCAGTCCTCTCCCCGTGTCCCCTAGGCCAGGCAGGATGGTTAGAGGGGACTGGAGTTGGGCATTTCCCTTGCCTAGGTAGGTTAGGTTCTGATAAAACCCCAGCAGGTTAGGGTCTGATAAAAGCCCAATAGGTTAGGCTCTGGTAAAGTAGTTTCTCTTGAGAGCAGGTCTTGTTAAGAACAGAATGCCCTGGAGTATTTCAAAATGGTTCCTTTTCTCCCTCCCCTTGCTGGAAGTATGAGGGGATTTTTCTTCAATATTCACTGTGAGGACTTGATAAAACTCCTAGAGGTAAAACACATGAGAGCATGGGGCCCCACTATGATGGATCCTTCTAGAGTTTTTAACTCTCATACTTGTCCACATTGAGCTTCTAGCGATTATGAATTAATGTTAAGGTTTTCTTACTCCAGTAATGATTCCTTAGGAAGTTTCTGCTTGTGAGTTTCTGCTCTACTGAGTTATGATTCTCTGAATCCATTTGTCTCTCCAATTTTGAGGGTATCAGTTTGCCCATTACCTCACTTCTCTGACAAACTTAAGGGCTGTTGATTTCTTTAGGGTTGGTTCAGCTTTTTACTTGTTGTTAGGATGAAGTGGTAACTTCTAAGCTCCTTAAATGCCGGACCAGAAACTGGAAGACTAAACAATAATTTTAAATAAATAGATTTGAGTCAGATTTTATAGACTATTAAGGCTATAATATCAAGCTCCCACTATGAAGGCAGGTAGGAGGACACTGGAAGTTTCTGATGGGAGAGATTTAATGAAAACAGTGGTTCACTGAGGAAATATCTTTTAAACTGAGAAATGATTAGGAGTTAGCTAGATCGGTAAGGGAGGAATTGTTTGGGAGAAGGAAGGTGTCAGAGAGCAGGAATAGTCCAGGGTGACCAGATAACTCATCATTCAAATCAGGGAGACTTGAAAGTGAAAGGGCACTATTAATAATTATGCTAGTGCAACAGACATTGACCAGTACTTTCCTGGGTAACCTGGGGCATGTGATTATGCTACATTTGGGGAGCTACAAGAAAGCCAGAATGAGGAGAACAAGGTATGCATGGTTTTATTGGGAGGTAGATGAAGAAGGTAGTTGTAGCTGGTGCTTCAAGTTAAGTTGGAGCCAGTGGATCCTGTCACTGTTCCTCATAATCAGATGGCCTTGAGAAGCCATTGAACAAGGAGATGAAAAGATCAGATTTATGTTTTGAAAAACTGGGTTGGATAAGGGCAAAACAAGATGGGGATAGCAGTTGGGAGATGATTATGGCTTGGATTAGGATGGTGGTGGTGGTAGAGATGGGTTCTAGAGATTTTTAGACTTGGTGATGGGCTGGTTATGGAGAAGGAAATAAGAGGGAGGTGCCAAAGAGTCTTCCAGATTTGTGGTCTGTACAACTGGCTGGATCATCATATCTCTCACTGATTTAGGAAGCAATAAAAGAGAACCAGGTTTGGAGGGAAGGATAGTAGTTCAATTTTGAATACATTAAGTTTGAGGGGATGTGTGAAGATGCTTTACAAGATGTCAAAGATATAGATCTGCAAATCAGAAGAAATCAGATCTAGAGACATAATCCTTGGAGTCATCAAGTTGTATATGGTAAGCAAAGCCACTAAGAAGAGAAAAAGGCCCAAGATTGAGCCTTAAAGTTCATTTGGATATTAGGACAATGAGAAGGTTCCAAAGGAGACTGCCAAGGTGTAACCAGTAGGGTTGGACAAAAATTGGGAGTGTGATATCACAAAAGCCAAGGGAAGAAATTATTTTAAATAGGAAGAAGTGGTCAATGGTGTAAAATACTACTGAGAAATAAGTAAGATGAGAATTGAAAAATGACAGTTGGACTTTAGTGAGAATTCACTCACTATCATGAGAACAGCATAGGGGAACTGCCCTCATGATCCAGTTACCTCTCTCCCTCGACATGCGGGGATTACAACTCGAGATGAGATTTGGGTGGGGACACAGAGCCAAACCATATCAGGTAGTAAAGGTATGAATTGCTATTATGCTTTGGGAGAATAATTTGGCAATATATATTACCAGTAATAATGATGCTGTTGATAATTATACAGTTTTACCCAGTAACTCCCATTATTGGGATTTTTTTTTTTTTTTTTGAGATGGAGTCTCGCTCTATTGCCCAGGCTGGAGTGCAGTGGCATGATCTCTGCTCACTACAACCTCCGCCTCCCAGGCTCAAGCGATTCTCCTGCCTCAGCCTTCCAAATAGTTCGGACTACAGGTGCGCACCACCATGACCAATTACATTTTTTTTGTATTTTTAGTAGACCCCAGTTTCACCATGTTGGCCAGGCTGGTCTCAAACTCGTGACCTCAGGTGATCCACCTACCTCAACTTCCCAAAGTGCTGGGATTACAGGCATGAGCCACTGCGCCCAGCCCTTTTTTGGGACTCTACCCAAATAATAAATATCTATATACAATGGAAAAAAATAAAAGAAAAATGCCCATTGGATTTAGTGACATTGAGGCCTTTGTTAACATATATATATATATATATATATATATTTTTTAATTTCAAAGGATCTTATCTTCAACTAAATAACATGAGTAAAATGGAAAATAAACAAGAAATAGTTTACCATAAGACTATTTTACACATTGACTTAAATTTTCAAATATTTAACATTTTATTTTATTTTTTTCAAATATTTAATATTTTTAATGTTACTCATTTTTCTTTGCTTATAAAAAATGTGGATTTTTAAAAATTTTTGTTTTTTGTTTCTAAGTATGGATTTTTAGTGGTTGGGATTTTTAATCCTGAGTTAAATAAAGGAATATAGGGTTGTCTAAATTTTTTTTTAATGCTTACTTTGGAGATTTTATATCATACAATACTAAGCTCTGTGGCTGGATATCAATAAGGCATTTAGGTTTTTTTTAGGAATGGTAGTGCTGTGATCACTGAAGTAATTGTCCATCCATTCTAGGTCCAACACCTCTACACCTTGCTGCACAGGCTTGCTCATTAGAAACAACAGTTTGTCTACTGTGTTCCAAAGCTGATTACACGCTTTCTGAAAAAAGAGGCTGGATGCCGATTCACTTTGCTGCTTTCTATGACAACGTTTGCATCATTATTGCTCTCTGTAGGAAGGATCCTAGTTTGCTAGAAGCTGAGGCAACAGCTGAGTAAGTCATTAAGCATTTATATCAGGTTGAGGTTGATGTCTAGGCAATAATAAAAAAAAAAGAAGAAAGAAAATTAAATAGAATATAAATTTCTGCTTTTCATGGCTTGCCACACACACTGCCACTAAAAGGCGATAGGTGTGGGTGATCTGAAAGGTATGTAAGGCTTACTCTGCTATCCTTTCTACTCACTGTCTCCTCCTAACCACTTATCATTAGAATTTATAAAGACGAGAGCTTCTATTAACCTATGCATGTTTTCTGGAAGAATAAGGACTAATCCCCAGGGAGTTTTTCCTAACCTTGTTCCAGTAGTATGGTTCTGCAGATTAACTTTTCATGTTAAATGCTTTGCTTAGTGCCCTGGAAGAAGCCTGAGACTAGGGAGGAGAGAGTTGCTCCAAACTGGATCCTATACAACCAGGAGGCAGCCCTAGGACTTCAGATCAAAGCGGATAGACTTTGGATTACAGGAGAAATATTTAGTGGTATCTGGAAAAGAAATACATTAAAAAGAATAAAATAACTTTGATATTAAAAAATCCCAACAATCTTTTGTTTCACATTTTAGCTGCGGATCAGCATTTAGAGTAAAGGTGTAACTTCTCCTGAAGGTACATTCTTGGCTAGAAATCTAAAGGCCAGGTCATTACTTTGGATCTCTGAACCTGATTTAGGCATAGTTTCATTCAAGTTTTTCTAGGTCTTTGAGTAACCTTTCCACTATTATTCAGTGGTCTAGGGCTAGTATAATGGCTTGACAGTATGAGGGACACCAGCTTCCTCTTGTTGCTCTTAACATGTGGAAGCCACCAGAGGAAGCTGGTGTCCCTCAGATGGCAACTCCTGCTTTCACCATCATGTCTAGCCATGAGAATAAAGAAGAGGCCAGGTGCGGTGGCTCACACCTGTAATTCCAGCACTTTGGGAGGCCAAGGCAGGCAGATCACTTGAGGTCAGGAGTTCGAGACCAGCCTGGGCAAAACCCCGTCTCTACTAAAAATACAAAAATTAACCGGGTATGGTGGTCCATGCCTGTAATACTAGCTACTCAAGAGGCTGAGGCAGGAGAATCACTTGAACCAGAGAGGCAGAGCCTGCAGTGAGCTGAGGTCACACCACTGCACTACAGCCTGGGTGACAGAGTGAGACTCCATCTCAACAACAACAACAACAACAACAACAACAACAAAAAACGAAGAAGAAGAAGCTGGGAAATGTAATATTGCACTGGATAGCCAAACAAAATATCTTTACTATCTAAAAATCAGATAATGGGTTTTCGAGCAAAACTGTTAGTTTCTGCCACAATGAGGAAGCTGGGGTTTGAAAACTGGACATGAAGTAATGGGTGTAATTAATTCCTGAGCCTCAGTTACATGATTTGCAAAATGGGCTGATGATATTTGCCTTGCTTTTTCCTTCACTTACGGAGTAGTTGTAAGGCTTAGATAGGATAGTGTATTGTAAGAACTTTGTGCATTATCATCCTCCAAACAAATTATAAGGCACGATAATTAAGTTGGGGAGGTGGGTAGGGACCCATAGTAAGGATGGCATGGCAAAGGAGGCAAATCCATTTACATGTAGAATACGGAAGATGAGAATTCCTAAGAATAGAAGGTGGTGGTGTAAGTCAGACTTCTCCAATTGCAGCTTGAATAGTTTTACAAAAAGTAAATTTGACAGTCTACGCGTGTTTAATTGTTATGTTTCTTAATTTTTAGGAATCAGTGCACTCCACTGTTACTTGCTGCCACTTCAGGAGCACTGGACACTATTCAATACCTGTTTTCTATCGGTGCTAACTGGAGAAAAACAGATATTAAAGGAAATAATATAATCCATTTATCAGTGTTAACCTTTCATACAGAGGTTCTCAAATATATAATAAAATTAAATATTCCTGAACTCCCAGTGTGGAAAACTTTGGTAGGTGAGTATAATCTCTTTATAAATACATGTTCTGATTATTATTCAGTTTAATTATTGATACTCTGAAAGAGAGAAAATAAAATAATACATGCATTATATTTTAAATATTTAAAAATCATGAAATAAACATTTTATTAATTAAGACCAGAAATAAAAATATGAATAATAAAGAGCTGCATTTTTGTGTGTGCAAACGTAGTTTTATTTCCAAGTTAAAATCAAAGATCTGTGACCCAGACTATATTTTACACAATTATATTTATTTTTATTTTCCAACTTTCTCCAGAAGTTCAAACATCCTCTCCTTCATCAAAAAAAAAAAAAAAGGAAAGAGGAAATTTTAAGTGAAAAATATTCCCTCCAACTTATTCCTTGCCTCCTAATTTTAGAGACAAATTTAGCAAAATCTTTTGTTATATTTTGACGAATGTTTTGTGAAGAATTCTGCTGGAGATTTTCTTTTCCTTTTTTTTTTTGTTTCAAATTTGCATTCAGTCTAGCCAAAATAAGGGTAAGGGTCACTAGGCCAATTATATGGACATATCTAATTTTACTCCCTTTCAAGGCCCTCACTAAAATTACATGGAGATTAAACATTATTAATACCACCAGCAGAAGACAAGCATTCAAGGGAAAACAAGAAAGGATACAACAGTAATAAAATATTGGAAGATGGAAACAGATAGGCAAGACTTAGGACTTAGCCAGCCAGAGAAAATCATTCCAAGCCAACAGTGGGAAAGCTGAGAACCCCTTGGACTCATACCATAAATCCTCAAAAGGCTTGAGAACTGACAGTGCCCGTTAGGAGTGCTCTCCTCAAAGCCTAACTAGGAAAGACCTAAAGATGCCAAGGCTAGAATTCTCCTTAAGAAATAGAAAGGAGAGGGACCCGGGAAACTGGGAGCCTTACCCAAGCGTAAAGCATAGGGAATTTCAAGGAAGACAGCAAGGGGAAGTTCCAGAATGGAACTGTGCATCCAGTCTAGAGGAAAAAAATGGGAGGAATTATCAGTAGGTACAAGGAAAACTAAGCAGATGAAATACAGCAGTCTCTCCTTCTCAGCAGTTTATCTTTCTGTGGTTTTGGTTACCTGCAGTACAGTACAAAAAGATATTTTGAGAGAGAGGCATAGAGCACATTCACATAACTTCTATTATTATATATTGTTGTAATCTATTATTAGTTATTGTTAAGCTATTACTATGCCTACAGACTTTATTATAGATATGTATGTTCAGACAGTCTGGTTTGACTTAAGGTTTTTGATTTTACAATTGTGCAAAAGTGATACACATTTGGAAGAAACTGTACTTACAGTCCTCATACAACCATTTCTGTTTTTCACTTTTAGTACAGTATTCAATAAATTACATGAGTTATTAAACACTCTATTATAAAATGGGCTTTGTGTTAGATCATTTTGCCAAACTGTGGGCTAATGTAATTATTCCAAGCACATTTAAGTTAAGCTAGGCTAAGCTATGCTGTTTGGCAGATTAGGTTTACAAATGCATTTTCAATTTACAATATTTCAACTTACAATGGGTTTATCAGGAAATAACCAAATCGTAAGTTGAGAAGCATCTGTCTGGGAAAAAAAATAGTATATACAGGGTTCAGTACTATCCTCCGTTTCAGGCATCCACTGGGGGTTTTGGAATGTATCCTCTGCAGATAAGGGGGGACTATTGTAAAATAAGGAAATTATTAGGCCAAGGTGGGCGGATCACGAGGTCAAGAGGTAGAGACCATCCTGGCCAACATGGTGAAAACCTGTCTCTACTAAAAATACAAAAATCAGCTGGGCGTGGTGGCACGTGCCTGTAGTCCTAGCTCCTCAGGAGGCTGAGGCAGGAGAATCACTTGAACCTGGGAGGCAAATGTTGCAGTGAACCGAGATCGTGCCACTACAGTCCATCCTGTGACAGAGCGAGACTTTGTCTCAAAATAAATAAATAAAATAAGGAAATTATTACCTGTTTAAAAAAAAAGAGACACGACCATAGTACATTACAGAGCTCAGCTGTGAATAATAACTGTATAGACATCATCATGTATTTAACTAAAAGCTGTAAATATGGAGAAAGGGAAGTAAGAGGAAAGAGCAACGTTGAAAGAGTTAATTTCCCATTTTTCATAACATGAAGTCAATGAAGTCTAAATCAATGTAGCAAAACACAGCAGTGTATATAAATATGTAGAAATAAGGAGATTTATAAATCATAGAAGGTTATAGAGAAGAGTCCAAACCGATTGTATATGGAGTGATGAACACAGAAAAGTGGGGAGGGTGGAGCCCAGGAACCACTAAGTTTTGTTATAGGCCATTTAATAACATTTAACTCTGAATCATGCACATGCATTACTTTGATAAAAATAAAAAACCAAAGCCAAAAAAGAGAAATGAATTGGAGAATGAGAATGATTTTTTTCCAACAACTCATTTTAGGATGGGATAAAATATGTTTAAGATTTTCAACCCCATTCTACTGATTCAAGAAGTCTGGCTCAATACCTGACGTTGGAATTTACTAGGTACTGGGAACATATCCCAGATACTGGATATGCGCCCCAAGAGATATTGGAAAGTGTTTTCAGTGTTTATTTGCATGCATTTGTATCATTTCGTTGTCTTGTTAGGAGGAAGTGAGAGGACCATCCTGTTACTTTTACTAAACTAAATCATTGTAAAAACCTACCTTAATAGTAGGAAGCTCTGCCCCCTAACAGGAATGGCCTAAAAGCACATAAAAATTCACCAGGGCTGCTGCTTCCTGCAGCCATTGTGGGGGAAGTCCTGACAATGACACAAACAGAACAAACAACAGTGAGCATCTGGCTACTGCTGTTTTGCCTTGGGCCCTGCAATAGCTCTCCCTCCTCACACTGCCCATTTCCACTATGCATAAAAGAAAAATCAGTTTATTAGAGGTCTCAGGATTAGTTCTTGGAGTAGAAGCTGAATTTTAAAAGAGGATGTCACGGAATGATATAGCCAAGCTAGATTCAGGACAGATTTGGTAATAGAGTGGCTGGCTAAAGAGATGAGGAAAAGATAGTCTGTGTGTTTTTTCCTGTGTGTATTTGTAATATCCTCTGTCTGTAGTACAAGTTCATCCAAGATTTTATTTAAAGTATCTTTTTTATACTCGGGAAATGTATAAAGCCTCATACCTAATTTAATGGATATTAAATTTTTATTGACAATACTGTGGATTACTTTGCTATTCTTGAAAACCCACATTCAAATTTTATTTAACAATTAATTTTAGCCCAGAGAGTTGTATTATTTTCCAAGGGAATTTGAAGTATGTGACCAGCCAATCTAAGTCATCCAGACCAAAGATTAAACATTTCAGCCAGGCACCGTGGCTCATGCCTGTAATCCTAGCACTTTGGGAGGCCAAGGCAAGTGGATTGCTTAAACCCAAGAGTTTGAGACCAGCCTGGGCCACATGGCAAAATGCTGTCTCTGCAAAAAAATACAAAAATTAGCCGGGTGTGGTGGTGCATACCTGTAGTCTCAGCTACTAGGAAGGCTGAGATGGTAGCTTACCTGAGCCCAGGGAGATCCAGGCTGCAGTGAGCTGTGATCATGCCATTGCACTCCAGCCTGGGCAACAGACTGAGACCCCATTTCAAAAAAAGAAATTTCAGGATTTTTTCACTAATTATATAGACTATAAACCTCAAAGATCACGGGCTGATGGAATTTGTCAGTACTTCATAGGGAGCTGTGCACAGAGGGGAATTTAATGCATGCAGTTGGTGATAATAGTGGTGACCTCAACTGTTGGTTTTACTTAGCTGGTACAAAAAACAGAATCAAGCATTTCATTGCCTTTTGTGCAAATTACAGCTGTGTTTTTCTGTTGAACACTTAACAGAAATGTTACAGTGTGAAAGCTATAAACGAAGGATGATGGCTGTCATGTCCTTGGAAGTAATTTGCTTAGCAAATGATCAATACTGGAGATGTATTTTGGATGCAGGTGATGCAAACTCTATTAATATCTTTTTCTTATGCTATTTTATGTAGAGCTATATTTTATTCATCAGTCATTTTTAAATATATTTTTAATTTTAAAGGAAAAATTTTAGTTGATTTTAAGTTTCTTTTGCTAAGATCACTTCATTTACCTGTCAACCATATATTTTATTTTCCACATGGAAGCTGCACAGGATCAAAAAACTGTATCAATTCTATATGTCTAAAAGCTCGAAAAATTAAAAAATAATGTTAAATGTTAATTTAAATGTTAAATTACTTTACCACACTACTTTTATACTTACTTTCATTTAGAAATTATTCCTATTCTGTAATTTGCACAATTTACTTTTGAAATTAAAAATAGCAGATTTAGTATCAGGTCTGGTTTGTAACTACCTCTGCATTTAGAACTTAAGAAAATTGCTTAACCTCTCTTAGTTTACTTTACTCACTAATAAAATGGCTCTACTGGGGTCCGTTCCAAGATGGCCGAATAGGAACAGCTCCGGTCTGCAGCTCCCAGCATGATCGGTGCAGAAGACAGGTGATTTCTGCATTTCCAACTGAGGTACCTCGTTCATCTCCCTGGGACTGGTTGGACAGTGGGTACAGCCCATGGGTGAGCTGAAGCAGTGCAGGGCATCGCCTCACCTGGGAAGCACAAGGGGATGGGGGATTTCCCTTTCCTTGCCAAGGGAAGCTGTGACAGACTGTACCTGAAAAAACGGGGCATTCGTGCCCAAATACTGTGCTTTTCCAATGATCTTAGCAAATGGCACACCAGGAGATTATGTCCCGTGCCTGGCTTGGCAGGTCCCACGCTGATGGAGCCTTGCTGACTGCTAGCGTGGCAGTCTGAGATTGACCTGCGAGGCAGCAGCCTGGCAGGGGGAGGGGCATTCGCCACTGCTGAGGCTTGAGTAGGTAAACAAAGCAGCCGGGAAGCTTGAACTGGGCAGAGCTCACTGCAGCTCACCAAGGCCTGCTGTCTCTGTAGACCCCACCTCTGGGGGCAGGGCATAGCTGAACAAAAGGCAGCAGAAACTTCTGCAGACTTAAATGTCCCTGTCTGACAGCTCTGAAGAGACCAGTGGTTCTCCCAGCATGGTGTTTGAGTTCTGAGAATGGACAGACTGCCTCCTCAAGTGGGTCCCTCACCCCCTTGTAGCCTAACTGGGAGACACCTCCCAGTAGGGGCCGACTGACACCTCATACAGGTGGGTGCCCCTCTGGGACAAAGCTTCCAAAGGAATGATCAGGCAGCAATATTTGCTGTTCTGCAATTTTTGCTGTTCTGCAGCCACTGCTGGTGATTTCTAGGCAAACAGGGTCTGGAGTGGACCTCCAGCAAACTCCGACAGACCTGCAGCTGAGGGACCTGACTGTTAGAAGGAAAACTAACAAACAGAAAGGAATAGCATCAACATCAACAAAAAGGACATCTACACCAAAACCCCATTTGTAGGTCACCAACATCAAAGACCAAAGGTAGATAAAACCACAAAGATGGGGAGAAACCAGAGCAGAAAAGCTGAAAATTCTAAAAACCAGAGCACCTCTTCTCCTCCAAAGGATTACAGCTCCTTGCCAGCAACAGAACAAAGCTGGACAGAGAATGACTTTGATGAGTTGACAGAAGTAGGCTTCAGAAGGTCAGTAATAACAAACTTCTCTGAGCTAAAGCAGGATATTCGAACCCATCACAAGGAAGCTAAAACCCTTGAAAAAAGATTAAATGAATGGCTAACTAGAATAAACAGTGTAGAGAAGACCTTAATTGACCAGATGGAGCTGAAAACCATGGCACGAGAACTATGTGAGGCATGCAAAAGCTTCAATAGCCAATTCGACCAAGTGGAAGAAAGGGTATCAGTGATTGAAGATCAAATTAATGAAATAAAGTGAGAAGAGAAGTTTAGAGAAAAAAGAGTAAGAAGAAATGAACAAAGCCTCCAAGAAATATGGGACTATATGAAAAGACCAAATCTACATCTCATTAGTGTACCTGAAAGTGAAAGGGAGAATGGAACCAAGTTGGAAAACATTCTTCAGGATATTATCCAGGAGAACTTCCCCAACCTAGCAAGGAAGGCCAACATTCAATTCAGGAAATACAGAGAACACCACAAAGATACTCCTCGAGAAGAGCAACCCCAAGACACATAATTGTCAGATTCACCAAGGTTGAAATGAAGGAAAAAATGTTAAGGGCAGCCAGAGAGAAAGGTCAGGTTACCCACAAAGGGAAGCTTATCAGACTAACAGTGGATCTCTTGGTAGAAAATCTACAAGCCAGAAGAGAGTGGGGGCCAATATTCAGCATTCTTAAAGAAAAGAATTTTCAACCCAGAATTTCATATCCAGCCAAACTAAGCTTCATAAGTGAAGGAGAAATAAAATCCTTTACAGACAAGCAAATGCTGAGAGATTTTGTCACCACCAGGCCTGCCTTACAAGAGCTCCTGAAGAAAGCACTAAACATGCAAAGGAACAACCAGTACCAGCCACTGCAAAAACATGCTGAATTGTAAAGACCATCGATGCTAGGAAGAAACTGCATCAACTAATGGGCAAAATAACCAGCTAACATCATATGACAGGATAAAATTCACACACAACAATATTAACTTTAAATGTAAATGGGCTAAATGCCCCAATTAAAAGACACAGACTGGCAAATTGGATAAAGAGTCAAGACCCATCAGTGTGCTGTATTCAGGAGACCCATCTCATGTGCAGAGACACACATAGGCTCAAAATAAAGGGATGGAGGAAGATCTACCAAGCAAATGGAAAGCAAAAAAATAGCAGGGGTTGCCATCCTAGTCTCTGATAAAACAGACTTTCAACTAGCAAATATTAAAAAGGAGACAAAGAAGGGCATTATATAATGGTAAAGGGATCAATGCAACAAGAAGAACTAACTATCCTAAATATATATGCACCCAATACAGGAGCACCCAGATTCATAAAGCAAGTTCTTAGAGACTTACAAAGAGACTTAGACTCCCACACAATAATAGTGGGAGACTTTAACACCCCACTGTCAATATTAGATAGATCAACAAGACAGAAAATTAACAGGATATTCAGGACCTGAACTCAGCTCTGGACCAAACAGACCTAATAGACATCCACAGAACTCTCTGCCCCAAATCAACAGAATATACATTCTTCTCAGCACCACATCACACTTACTCCAAAATTGACCACATAGTTGGAAGTAAAGCACTCCTCAGCAAATGTAAAAGAAAAGAAATCACAACAAACTGTCTCTCAGACCACAGAGCAATCAAAATAGAACTCAGAATTAATAAACTCACTCAAAACCACACAACTACATGGAAACTGAACAACCTGCTCCTGAATGACTACTGGGTAAATAACGAAATGAAGGCAGAAATAAAGATGTTCTTTGAAACCAATGAGAAAAAAGACACAATGTACCAGAATCTCTGGGACACATTTAAAGCACTGCTTAGAGGGAAATTTATAGCACTAAATGCCCACAAGACAAAGCAGGAATTGGCCAGGCGTGGTGGCTCATGCCTGTAATCCCAGCACCTTGGGAGGCTGAGGCGGGCGGATCACGAGGTCAGGAGATGGAGACAATCCTGGCTAACACAGTGAAACCCTGTCTCTACTAAAAATACAAAAAATTAGCCAGGCATGGTGGTGGGTACCTGTAGTCCCGGCTACTTGGGAGGCTGAGACAGGACAATGGCATGAACCCCGGAGGTGGAGCTTGCAGTGAGCCAAAATCATGCCACTGCACTCCAGCCTGGGCGACAGAGTGAGACTCCATCTCACAAAAAAAAAAAAAAAAAAAAAAAAGAGAGAGAAAGCAGGAAAGATCTAAAATCGACACCCTAACATCACAATTAAAAGAACTAGAGAAGCAAGAGCAGACACATTCAAAAGCTAACAGAAGGTGAGAAATAACTAAGATCAGAGCAGAACTGAAGGAGATAGAGACACAAAAAACCCTTCAAAATATCAATGAATCCAGGAGCTGGTTTGTTGCAAAGATAAACAAAACTGATAGACCACTAGCAAGACTAATAAAGAAGAAAAGAGAGAAGAATCACATAGACGCAACAAAAAATGATAAAGGGGATCTCACTACCAACCCCACAGAAATACATACTACCATCAGAGAATACTATAAACACCCCTACACAAATAAACCAGAAAATCTAGAAGAAATGGATAAATTCCTGGACACATACAACCTCCAAAGAGTAAACCAGGAAGAAGTTGAATCTCTGAATAGACCATTAACAGGCTCTGAAATTGAGGTAATACTTAATAGCCTACCAACCAAAAGAAGTTCAGGACCAGACGGATTCACGGCCGAATTCTACCAGAGATACAAAGAGGAGCTGGTACCATTCCTTCTGAAACTATTTCAGTCAATAGAAAAAGAGGGAATCCTTCCTAACTCATTTTTTGAGGCCAGCATCATCCTGATACCAAAGCCTGGCAGAGACAAAACAAAAAAAGAGAATTTTAGACCAAAATCCCTGATGAACATTGATGCAAAAATCCTCAGTAAAAAACTGGCAAACTGAATCCAGCAGCACATTAAAAATCTTATCCACCACGATCAAGTCGGCTTCATCCCTGGGATGCAAGGCTGGTTCAACATACACAAATCAATAAATGTAATCCATCACATAAACAGAACCAAAGACAAAAACCACATGATTATCTCAATAGATGCAGAAGAGGCCTTTGACAAAATTCAACAGCCCTTCATGCTAAAAACTCTCAATAAACTAGGTATTGATGGAATGTATCTCAAAATAATAAGAGCTATTTATGACAAACCCACAGCCAATATCGTACTGAATGGGCAAAAACTGGAAGCATTCCCTCTGAAAACTGGCACAAGACACGGATGCCCTCTCTCACCACTCCTATTCAACGTAGTGTTGGAAGTTCTGGCCAGGGCAATCAGGCAAGAGAAAGAAATAAAGGTATTCAATTAGGAAAAGAGGAAGTCAAATTGTCCCTGTTTGCAGATGACATGATTGTATATTTAGAAAACCCCACCATCTCAGCCCAAAATCTCCTTAAGCTGATAAGCAACTTCAGCAAACTCTCAGGATACAAAATCAATGTGCAAAAATCACAAGCATTCTTATACACCAATAATAGACAAACAGAGAGCCAAATCATGAGGGAACTCCCATTCACAATTGCTACAAAGAGAATAAAATACCTAGGAATCCAACTTACAGGGGATGTGAAGGACCTCTTCAAGGAGAACTACAAACCACTGCTCAATGAAATAAAAGAGGACACAAACAAATGGAAGAACATTCCATGCTCATGGATAGGAAGAATCAATACCGTGAAAATGGCCATACTGCCCAAGGTAATTTATAGATTCAATGCCATCCCCATCAAGCTACCAATGACTTTCTTCACAGAATTGGTAAAAACTACTTTAAAGTTCATATGGAACCAAAAAAGAGCCCACATTGCCAAGACAATCCTAGGCAAAAAGAACAAAGCTGGAGCAATCACGCTACCTGACTTCAAACTATACTACAAAGCTACAGTAACCAAAACAACATGGTACTGGTACCAAAACAGAGATATAGACCAATGGAACAGAACACAGCCCTCAGAAATAACACCACACATCTACAACCATCTGGTCTTTGACAAACCTGACAAAAACAAGAAATGGGGAAAGGATTCCCTATTTAATAAATGGTGCTGGGAAAACTGGCTAGCCATATGTAGAAAGCTAAAACTGGATCCCTTCCTTATACCTTATACAAAAATTAATTCAAGATGGATTAAAGACTTAAATGTTAGACCTAAAACCATAAAAACCCTAGAAGAAAACCTAGGCAATACCATTCAGGACATAGACATGGGCAAGGACTTCATGACTAAAACACCAAAAACAATGGCAACAAAAGCCAAAATAGACAAATGGGATCTAATTAACCTAAAGAGCTTCTGCACAGCAAAAGAAACTACCATCAGATTGAACAGGCAGCCTACAGAATGGGAGAAAATTTTTGCAATCTACCCATCTGACAAAGGGCTAATATCCAGAATCTACGGAGAACTTAAACAAATTTACAAGAAAAAAACAACCCCATCAAAAAGTGGGCAAAGGATATGAACAGACACTTCTCAAAAGAAGACATTTATGCAGCCAACAGACACATGAAAAAATGCTCATCATCACTGTCCATCAGAGAAATGCAAATCAAAACCACAATGATATACCATCTCACACCAGTTAGAATGGAGATCATTAAAAAGTCAGGAAACAACAGATGCTGGAGAGGATGTGGAGAAATAGGAATGCTTTTACACTGTTGGTGGGAGTGTAAACTAGTTCAACCATTGTGGAAGACAGTGTGGCGATTCCTCAAGGATCTAGAACTAGAAATACCATTTGACCCAGCAATACCATTACTGGGTATATACCCAAAGCATTATAAATCAATGCTGCTATAAAGACACATGCACACATAGGTTTACTGTGGCACTATTCACAATAGCAAAAACTTGGAACCAACCCAAATGTCCATCAATGATAGACTGGATTAAGAAAATGTGGCACATATACACCATGGAATACTATGCAGCCATAAAAAAGGATGAGTTCATGTCCTTTGCAGGGACATGGATGACGCTGGAAACCATCATTCTGAGCAAACTATCACAAGGACAGAAAAGCAAACACCACATGTTCTCACTCATAGGTGGGAATTGAACAATGAGAACACTTGGACACAGGGTGGGAAACATCACATACCAGGGCCTGTTGTGGGGTGGGAGGCAGGGGGAGGGACAGCATTAGGAGAAACACCTAGTGTACATGACAAGTTAATGGGTGCAGCAAACCAACATAGCACATGTATACCTATGTAACAAACCTGCACGTTGTGCATGTGTACCCTAGAACTTAAAGTATAATAAAAAATAAATAAAATATTTCTACCCCATAGGATTGTTTTGAGAATAGCACTGTCCAGAATAACTTTCTGAAATGATGAAAATGTTCAGTTGGGCATGGTGGCCCATGCCTGTAATCCCAGCACTTTGGGAGGCCAAGGCAGGAGGATAGCTTGAGCCCAGGAGTTTGAGACCAGTCTGGACAGCATAGTGAGACCCTGTCTTTGTCTTTATCTATATCTATCTATATCTATATCTATCTGTCTGTCTGTCTGCCTATCTACACACAGACACACACACACACACACACACACATACACATAAAGAAAATGTTCTATTTGAAAATGTCCAATATGGTAGCCACTACCCTAATGTGGTTATTGAACTCACATGAGATGCTCCAGAAATATTAAATGAATAAATTAAAATTTGATTGATCATAGATAGTCCCCTGATATGTTCCTGAAAACCTGTACAAAAAGCTCTGTATCCAAAAGGTGAACTTAAAGAAGTCATGAGGGGTGTTTCATTTCAGATAGCTAAATAAATAAGGTCTTTATTATATCTATTATATTTTCTGTCATTTTGTGCATGTACTATGAGGTGCTTTCTATTTATCATTAAACTGATGTAAGTATAACAGGCATCCACCTGAAGCCAGATTTTCTATTTTCACTATGGCTAATTTCTATCTTTGAGCCTATTGTAATTAATGAGACTAATGTTGCATTTTACTAGATTCAGCACTTTTTGTTTTTCACATCCTGGTATAAAATAAGGATAAAATATAATAAAATACTCAAATAATTGCATAAGCAGTGCCATACAAAGTTGATGCAATAACCAAAACTGACCTGTACCATATGGTAGCACAAAGAATTTATTTATCAATAATCTGAAGCCAGAATTCAGTGTTTCAATGGTGGCTTAAGGTTACTAATATAAAATGTTTGATCATGCTCTGTGAAAATCAAATGTATGAACAATGAGAGCTGCCCATACCAAAGACAAGATGGAAGGTTTCTTCATGTAGTTTCAAATGATAATTTTATAAATATTTTATAGAATTATTTCATAATTATTTATATTGCAATGCCCATAAATATTATTTAAATATTGCCATGATAAATTGACTAAAAATGGTTACCAATAATTCATGCTTTTTAATTTTTTTGCTCTTGTCATTACAGGCACCATTCCTGCCTTAATCAATCTGTTAAAAAGTTCCAAAATAAAACTGCAGTGCAAAACTGTTGGGTTATTGAGTAATATCTCAACCCACAAAAGTGCAGTGCATGCTTTGGTAGAAGCGGGAGGCATTCCATCTCTAATCAACCTACTGGTTTGTGATGAGCCTGAAGTACACTCTCGCTGTGCTGTCATTCTATATGATATTGCTCAATGTGAAAACAAGGATGTTATTGCCAAATATGTAAGTTCCTTTCATATACAATTATTTTTGACTGACAATAACTCCCTCATATAGAAGTTACAAAAATAGAAACCCACGTTACTATTCAGTGACAAAACTCTCAGGGAAGAATACAGCAGGGAAAAGGGAGAGAGAGGGCGCCTGATGAAAACTCCACCGAAAAGTTGGCATTTGAGTACAGTCCAGAAGTAGATGAGGGAGTATTTTCATAAGTTAGTGTATGTTGATTGCTTCTTGCTGTTTACCAATTACAGTGCAGTGTCTACAATGGCAAATATTTCCTAATGGGGCAATATATTCAATTAATCTCATTTGCTTCACTTAGATAGCTGTATTAACTGTCACATAATGTATCTTATCAGTAGACACATTTGTTTGTGGCACTCATTCTCTCCCAAGTAGTTATTTACAGCAAGAAAGATTACAGACTTGTGTTTCTTTTTTTCTTTTTTTTTTTTGAAACAGTCTTGCTCTGTCACCAGGCTGGGGTGCAATGGTGCAATCTTGGCTCACTGCAACCTCCACCTCGTGGGTTCAAGTGATTCTCCTGCCTCATCCTCCCGAGTAGCTGGAACTACAGGCACGCGCCACCACGCCTGGCTAATTTTTGTATTTTTAGTAGAGATGGGGTTTCACCATGTTGGCCAGGATGGTCTTGATCTCTTGACCTTGTGATCCACCTGCCTCGGCCTCCCAAAGTGCTGGGATTACAGGCATGAGCCACCACGCCCGGCCAACTTATATTTCTAAATAAAGATTACATTTATCTTAAACAAATTCAAATGTAATTTTTTTTGTTTATTTTTAGAATGGAATCCCAAGTCTGATAAATCTATTGAACTTAAACATAGAAAATGTGCTAGTAAATGTAATGAACTGTATACGGGTATTATGTATAGGAAATGAAAACAATCAAAGAGCTGTGAGAGAACATAAAGGCCTCCCATATCTTATCAGATTTCTGAGTTCTGATTCAGGTGAGCTTCTATCTCTGTATTATTTTATAATGACCAGATATATTAAGTGAAGCAAACATGGGATTGGACTTGTCCTATATGAATAGATGTCCCGAATCTGTTTTTGAATAGATCTAAACATGTGTAATATGACCTTAATATCCAAAACACAATTTATTTATTTTTCCTAACGGCTAAACTATGTAGATACAGTTAAATTTATTTATATTTTATTTTATTTTTCTCAAGACAGAGTCTCACTCTGTCGCCCAGGCTGGAGTGCAGTGGTGTGATCTCAGCTCACTGCAAACTCCGCCTCCCGGGTTAAAGAAATTCTTCTGTCTTAGCCTCCTGAGTAGCTGGGATTACAGGCATGCACCACCACATCCGGCTAATTTTTGTATTTTTAGTAGAGACAGGGTTTCACCATGTTGGCCAGGCTGGTCTCAAACTCCTGACCTTGTGATCTACCCGACTCAGCCTCCCAAAGTGTTGGGATTACAAGTATGAGCCACCATGCCTGGCAGATAATGATTAAATTTAAACTGCTGGGCTTATAAAAATAATTGACTCTCAAAGGCATATTCTTTAAAAAAGTTTAATTAGACATGTTTATCAATGGAAATATTGGCATGGATGATTTTAGAAATACATATAATATGCCTAGGAGAGTATATGCTACCTTGGGTGAATAGTACATATTGATAGTAACATATTGATCATGGGTAGCTATTTTGCAAGTGACAACAAGGGCTTCAGATTTGTTAGATATTTGATGTCAGAATTCAAGTTTATCAGGAAGCATTAGGCCAATTATCAGTTCCTAAAGTGCATCTCAGTACCAAGAACATCAAAAGCCATGAGGCAGTTTCAGCAGCTACTGCAAATGGTCTCCTGGGTTCTGGAAGAATAATCTCATTCCAGTTAGCACATGTAACAGGTAAGTTCCAAATATACGGTTTTCCCCAAATTTGGGGGTAGAGAAAATTGAGAAGAACTTGCTCATTTTCTTCCTGCTCAGTGTATCATTTGGCTTCCTCTTGCAGTTCACCAGGAATAAATACAAAATAAATATATTGGTTAAATGTAAGTCAAGATTAAGAATAAGGGGAATGTAGAAGTGATCTTTCCTTTACTTTAAAACTTCAAATTTAAGCAAGTGTCACCTTCTAAGAACCTCTATCGTGTGGTGACATCATTTGAAAGCCCTCTCCCTTCATAACAAATTCCTTATGCTCTCTCTGTTCAAGTGTTCTTCCATAGCTTACTATGCTCTACTTTATCCTTTAAGAATAGCATCAGAGGCCAGGCGCGGTGGCTCACACCTATAATCCCAGTATTTTGGGAGGCTGAGGCGGATCACCTGAGGTCAGGAGTTCGAGACCACCTGGCCAACATGGTGAAACCCTATCTCTACTAAAATACAAAAATCAGCTGGGTGTGGTGGTGCACGCCTGTAATCTCAGCTACTTGGGAGGCTGAGGCAGGAGAATTGCCTGAACCCGGGAGGCGGAGGTTGCAGTGGGCTGAGATTGTACCACTGCACTCTAGCCTGGGCAACAGAGTGAGACTCCATCTCAAAAAAAAAAAAAAAAAAAAAGGAAAAAAGAATAGCATTAGAGAGGGTCAGCTTTTATGTATATTTTAAACATATAATTTTTACTCATTTATAGTCATTCTTTATCTCTTTTTTTGTTTGTGTTTTATCTAACTAATTAAATTTTAAAGATAGGGACTAGGTCTTCTCTTTCTGTTTTCCTTTTCTCAATCCCAGATGCTGTAACAAAGTACAAATTGTAGCAACAATTTGAATAAATAAATAATAAATGAGTTCATGAAAGAAAACTATAGCACTGGGTGTGGTAGCTCACGCCTGTAATCCCAGCACTTTGGGAGGCCAAGGTGGGCGGATCACAAGGTCAGGAGATCAAGACCATCCTGGCCAACATGGTGAAAACCTGTCTCTACTAAAAATACAAAAAAATTAGCTGGGTGTGGTGGCGCGTGCCTGTAATCCCAGTTACTTGAGAGGCTGAGCAGGATAATCGCTTGAAGCTGGGAGGCAGAGGTTGCAGTGAGCCGAGATCGCGCCACTGCACTCCAGCCTGGCAACAGAGAGAGACACTGTCTAAAAAAAAAAAAAAAAAAGAAAAGAAAACTATAGTATGAAATAAATTATTGAAATAAAAGTATTTTTTCCTACACCATAATCTACATTATCTCCTCACTCCAAGGAAGAGAACTTAATTTTGAAATAAATTTTAATTATTTTTTCCTTTTAGGTAAGCCTCCCTATATAACTTTAGTGCTTTAACAAATAGTCCTCTTGGATGTTAGCTGGGTTGTTAAGGTATAGGAGATCACAAAGGCATATTATTAATTCCAGTGTCTTCTTTACCATGTGAGCTACTCTAAGATTTCATGTATTAAAATGGCCCCAAAGTAGATTCACATACAGTTTCTTGAAAAGATGGATTTGTTAACATCTCCTTGGTCTGAGTCTCTATGCCCAGAGCAAGCCTACCCTTGCTAAGTTTGGTTTGTTTTAGGCCTTTCCTTCACCCATTTAGCTGCTTGTATGCACATTCTTATATACATGTATTCATGAATGCGTGCTTTCATTCCTACAATGCTTCTGATTTCATATGGTACCCTACTTTCCTGTTCTGTGTTAATAACAAAAGTTTATATGACACCACCACAGAAACTCAAATATGTAACAAAAGCATACAAAATGCTTTTTCAGTTTCAAACTGAGAAAAACTTAAAAGATCACCTCATTTTTTTTTCTTGGAATGATTATTCACATATTTCTGCAGAAATTGATTTTCTCCAGACCCTTTGTGATGTTATACAATATGTAGTATTATGTACTCCTTACATTCTAAAATCTGAAAACTTTGGAATTATGACCCCAAAAGTTGTAGATAAAGTCTGCCTTCACCGTTAGTCCTCCTTTAGCCAACTCTTAAAGTTGGAGTTCCTTAAGCTTCCATTCTTGTCATACTGCTGCTTTCATCCAGCATACTCTTCTTTACCTCTTATTCACTCCAAAGGAACTCTACTAGGGTTACAATCTACTCTTCACAGTTCTTTATCCACATCTCTGACGTCTTCCCTGAGCTTTAGAGCTACTTTGGATTACTGAATAGCTTAGTAAAGACACTTCCATTCCTTTCAGAATTTGGGTCCAAATGAGAAATAGACAGGAATCAAATAAAGATCAAAACTTCAGCATTATTGTTGGAAAGCTTGCTTTGAGAAAACAACAAAAAGTGCCAAAAAGAACCTAAACCATGCATTTGCAATGACTCATTCTTCAAACTAAAAAATTATGTAACTCACTATTCTTCTCATGGGGAAGAATGAGTAAGGGGTAAATGTTTATTCTTAACATTTCTGAGTTGGCCATGGGTAGAGGAATTTCTACTTTTTGTACTGATTCAGGAATAGTGGGTAAGGGAAAGAATGGTTTCCCCCACACTCTCTTAATTTTATTAATCTTTCAGGGTTAACATTCCAAGTGTTACTTGAGTGATCTGACTAAAATGTAAAGTTGATCATATCTTCTTCTTTAAATTATTCAGTGACTCTCTATCACCTAGGATATGATCCACATTTCCAGCATGGCCTATAGCCCTTTTTACTTCCCTACTTCAAGAGGAAATGACCTTCCTGTCACTCCCTTTTTCTCTGATATTACTCTCAAGTAATATTGAACTTATTGCTTTGTTCTTTACTCTGGCCTTTCCTTTTGTTCGACAAGGTCAAGGACCTTGTTTTGTTGGTTCACCTTTATTTCCCTAGTGCCTGGGACAGTGTCTAGCACATAGCTATTCAATAAATATGCATTAAATAAATGATTAGATGATTAAATGAATAAAATACTCATAACAATAAAAATAGTCAATATGTTTGACATAAATTGATATAAAGTGGGTATAGAAGTTGGTATGAACAATAAGGCCTTAACAGAGAGATAATTAACCTTGATAGTATATGAAAAAACAAATGCTGGATTATAGAGCATCTAAAGGATATAGTTAGCTACATGAATGCACAAACACTTTTCTATTTAGTTTTGCTTTTGGAAACATATTGATATTCTACATAATAAAAAAATTAAATCTACAAGGCTGGGGGAAATGAAAACTGAAATAAATTGTATAACTAGATTTAAAAAGAAAAGAAATAATGAATACAAATAATTTTAAACACAGTGCATTATATACCATCTTTCTAAGGGTAAAAACAAAACAAACTACACACAGCTTTTGAGTTCTTTTTAGTGAGCTTGTATGTCATAATGATATGGGTAGAACAATTCTGAACCCATATGATAAGTACCATAGGACTAAAGAAATGAATAAATGTGTTGATATTATTGGGTTCTTACTGTGCAAAGAAATGTGCAGAATGTAGGAAAACAATAAACCCTGTGGGGTTGGATTGGAATTGGAAATGTATGTGTGTATGTATGAGTGTGTGTATACACATATACATATATATGTATACATATTTTATATATATGGATTTATACACATACACACACACACACACACACACACACACACACACACACATATATATGATCCAGAAGCAATAATATTCCAGTAGCAATGAGCATACCGAGCACCCAAATCTTGGTTTCTAAATATCATCCCTCATTAAAAGGAACCAGAGCTTCTTGGAGAAATAGTTGATTCCAGGGCAGGGGCAGAGAAGGTATATGGTGAGTCAGGAACATCATCATATGGTGACAGAAAGTAATAAAATCCTTTTTTTTACTATCTATATCTATAGGCATATCTATAGGACACAAGGACAACCTGAAGGGGCTCCCACTGGCCAAATCTTAGACAATTTTGAGTACCAACATAAGTAAGAAAGTACACCGGGCACAGTGGCTCATGCCTATAATCCCAGCACTTTGCGGGGCCAAGACGGGCAAATAGCTTGAGCTCATGAGTTCAACACCAGCCTGGGCAACATGGCAAAACCTCATCTCTACTAAAAATGCAAAAATTAGCTGGGCATGGTGGCACATGCCTGTATTCCCAGCTACTTGGGAGGCTGAGGTGGGAGGATCGCTTGAGCCTGGGAGGCAGAGATTGCAGTGAGCTGAGTTCATGTCATTGCATTCCAGCCTGGGTGACAGAGCGAGACCTTGTCTCAAAAAAGAAAAGAAAAGAAAAGTAAAGGGTTGAATAAAATAGGAACCTGTGCCCTCATCCTGATAACAACTGGATAAACAAGGAAACAAATAAATAGAGAATAAGGTAGGGCTCTTCCTTATAGCAGAATGTCAATTGACAAATGTGAAGGGGTGGTAGATTTGGAAAATTAGTATTTTGCAAACAGCATAGTAAAGATTGGTTCAGGCAAAAATTATAAATGGTTGCTAAATCTTGGGGGCAAATTTTGATATTTACATGGTCTTAAAGTGTTTTGCTCCTTATTAGTTGCAAGAGGGGAAAATAGCAACTATACAGTAGAGAAACTGGGTGATCAAAATTAACATCACCAATGAGGAATAGATGGACATTATATAACTCCACAGAGGATATCCCCAGAATGTAATGTCACTTTTTTTTTTGAAATGAGGTTGCTATGTTGCCCGGGCTGATCTTGAACCCCTGGGCTCAAGCAGTCCTCCCACCTTAGCCTCCTGCATAGCTGGGATTACAGGCATGCACCACTGCACCCAAGCCATAATGTCATTTTAAAAATATTCTGGATGGAGGTGCATATCTTGAGTCATGAGGAAACGTCAAACAAACCCAAATTGAGGAAAATTCTCTAAACTAAATGACCCATATTCATTAAAAATGTCTATGTCATAAGAGACCAAAAAACCCCTGAGAAAAGGTTCCAGATAATAGAACACTAAAGAGACATGACTAAGTGCAATACATGGTCCTGGACTGGATCCTGTACTGGAAGAAAGTAAATGTGATAAAGGACATTACTAGGAAAATCAACACAATATGATTAAAGTATTGCATCTACTAATTGCCTTGAAGTTACATAAAAGGATAGGCTTGTTTTTAGTAAATACACACTAGACTATTAAAGAGATAAAAGGCCATGATGTATGCACGCAACATACCCTCAAATTTAGAAAAGTAAATTATATAGATAAATGGATAGAAAAACCAATATGGCAATATATTAAAAATTATAAATCCAGGTAAAGGTATACAGGAATTCTCTGACTTATTCTTACAACTTTTCTATAAGTTAAAAAAGTGCAACTTGTTAAAATATAGGAAAATGTTTAGACTCACTAATACCAAAAATGCAAAACAAGATGAGACAGCATTTTTTCTATCCAATTTGAGCAAAGTTGATGTATTTATTTTTAATGATAATACCCATATTCAAAAAAACACAGTGTAACTGGTTAAAAGAATATAGGAGAATGTTTAGAATCACCAGTACCAAAAATACAAAACAAAATGAGACAGCTATCAAATTAGCAAAGTTTACATATTTATTTTTAATGATAATACTCATACTCAAACACAGTAACATTGATACTTTTGAACTCTGATTATGGAAGGCTAAGATGCTATTATCATTTTTGATAAGCAGTTTACCGAGATGTACTGAGTTATTCCGGTAATTCCTCTACAAAAAACACAAAAATTAGCCGGGTGTGGTGGTGCACACTTGTAGTCCCAGCTACTCAGGAGGCTGAGGTGGGAGGATGGTGGAGGTTGTAGTGAGCTGAGATCACACACACCACTGCACTCCAGCCTGGGTGATGGAGCCAAACCTTGTCTCAAAAAAAAAAAAAAAAAAAAAGGGTTGGTGGGGGAGGGAATGTTTTAATTGTAAGTAAAAATGCAGGCTATTGTTTTAAAATACAACTATATCAAATACATCTATAACTATCTAAATCTATCTTCATAAGAAATAGTACATGAGATTATGCCAAATGTTTGATTGTGTTTAGGTGGTAAATCTAGCCAGTTTTGTTTATTTCTATTTTTCTTTATTTTCTCTAAGCTTTTTATAAATTTGATTTTATAATATGGGAAACTAATGATATGCTGCACTTTGATATTCTTATTTTTCATAAGGTTTATTTAACTTGTTCTTAAATTCATTTGAAGATGTATTGAAGGCTGTATCTTCTGCTGCAATTGCTGAGGTTGGGCGTGACAATAAGGAAATTCAGGATGCTATAGCTATGGAGGGAGCGATTCCTCCTCTGGTGGCTCTTTTTAAAGGGAAACAAATTAGTGTCCAAATGAAAGGTGCAATGGCTGTGGAATCACTGGCAAGTCACAACGCTCTTATACAGAAAGCATTTCTGGAAAAATCGTTAACTAAATATCTTTTAAAACTCCTAAAGGTAGGAATTTTATGATTACTGGTCATTTTTCTTAGATGATGTATTCTATTTTGAATTGTTAAGTGAATAGAAAAACTAAACCAATTCTAGAATAAACATTTTATAAAATACGCATTCCTAAAATGTTCAATAAATGTTCACTGAATTAATGAAATATTTTTAAAAATAGGCATTTCAAATAGATGTTAAGGAACAAGGAGCTGTTGCACTTTGGGCCTTGGCAGGACAAACACTAAAACAACAAAAATATATGGCAGAACAAATTGGATACAGCTTTATAATAAATATGCTTTTGTCACCATCAGCTAAAATGCAGTATGTTGGTAAGTTATTTTCCTTATTTTATTTTTATTTTTTAGAGACAGGATCCTGCTCTGTTGCCCAGCCTGGTGTGCAGTGGCACAATTATAGCTCATTGCAGCCTCAAACCCCTGGGCTCAAGTGATCCTCTTGCCTCAGCCTCCCAAGTAGCTGGGATTACAAGTGTGAGCCACCGTGTCCTCTGCAATGTAGAACAGGGCACTGGAGTATCATACATGTATCTTGCTTTTCTTTATCAGGAGGTGAAGCTGTCATAGCTCTAAGTAAGGACAGCAGGATGCATCAAAATCAAATATGTGAAGGGAATGGAATTGCACCATTGGTTCGCTTACTAAGAGTTAGTACGATTGCTGAAGGCACACTTCTCAGTGTCATCAGAGCAGTGGGATCCATTTGTATTGGTTTGTATACTTATTCTCAATTTCTTAAATATCTGTAAGAACAAGAACAGATTGGGCAGAGAAGTGGAAATTAATCTCTCTTCCTCTCTATCCCCACTGTTTGAGCCCTAAATGGTATTTAATGTATAAAAGACTATTATAACTTTTAAAGTTTGTCTAAGAACTTGGTCAGTAAAAGTGGTATAATTAAGAATCTTATATCAGTCTTGCTCTTGAACAATGGCTAGAAAGGAAAATTAGGACAATAAGCCTTGGCTATTTTGACTGCAAGCAATCTCTTTTTTAAGTTTAAGAGGAAAATAGTTCTTTTGAATCTCAAGAACTATATGTTTTTGAAGATATAGAAGAGTTTCTAATGCTGGAGCACATTCTTGAATGTCTCTGTAATGATCATTTGTTTATATAACATAGAATTCATTGCAAAGGAATTGACATTTTGGGGTACCTGAGAAAATGTGGAACTGTCAGTTGTGACCCACCAAAAGTTAAAATTTGGGTTCTTGCTGACCTTGATGAATGCAGGGTGCTGATTATAGACTCCTTGCAAACAAGAGGAAAAATCTTTATTTCCAGATCACTGAATTTCCTCAAAAATAGTCCAGCTGAATGAAGTATAATAGGAATTGATTCTCACATTTTTTTCTCTTTGCTTGCCAAAAGTTTCTTGCAGAAACTCATTCACAATTCCAAGATAATCAGCCAGAGAAGATGTTTCTTTTTTTTTGGCCAGAGACTCTGACATAAATTACAGTTATTTCTAAAGTTCTAGTAAATGATAATATATATACAAGGTTGCCTGATATACATACACATGCACATAATCAAATTTCTTCTCATTAGTTCATTTCAAATCTGTCCACATCAGCTGTGCGTGCGTGTGTGTGTGTGTGTGTGTGTGTGTGTGGTGTGGGTGGGGGGTTTGTGGGGACAAAGGTGTTCTTTTTTCCCTCAAACTTCCCTAGATACAATATGTAGGTGAGTTCTCTTCATTGTTCACTGAGAGGCTCAATCTTATATTTAACCCATTTATTTAGGGTTAACCCATTTATATAAACCCACTGTATATTTATTGTGACATTTAATATTAGCAAAAGAACAGAGTTAAAATTCTTTGTCCATGTTCACTAGAAAGAAATGAGTTTCTCAACAGGAAATTGCAAGGAGTGGAAAAAAAAAAAGAGAGAGAGTTGAGTTTCTCTGGTGAGTTTAGGCCTGCAATTTAAAGTAGTATGTTATAAAGAGACATAGTAAGATTATCTTGTTAGCGTGTATAATTTAAGAAACCAAGAAATTTTAACTTGGTGATTTACTCTAGTCATTTTTGTAGAAGTAAACTTTTTATAGAAAACAACAGAATTATGAACTTAAGTACCTCGCACGTAATATTTCTTCAATAAATGATAGCTATTAGTATTCCTTGGTAGTATAATATTTCTAATTTCCTTTGCTTTGTGACTTTTAGGAAGCCACTCACAATTCTAATAAGGTTTCCATGTTTATTCACTTTGTCTTTTAAAAAATTAATTCAGGACTATTAAAATAGTGTCAATATAGCATACCCTTTTGTAACTTACTAATTGTATTACCTTAGAATGCTTTGTCAACCCAAAATATCAAGCTATGTTTGACTTTACCATTTGTAAGATGGAAAAAAATAATACCTCATTGGCGTGGACTCTTACAGGTGTAGCCCATACAAGCAATCCTGTCAGTCAACAATTTGTTGTAGATGAAAATGCCTTTCCAGTACTTATCCAACTACTAAGAAATCACCCTTCTCCTAACATTAAGGTATAAAGGTTTACATTGTTTTCTGATATGGTAAAAATTAACAAATATAATTTTAAGAAAATTTTGTATCTTTATTCAAGTTCATAAACATAAAAATATTTAATCTTTTAAACTAAATCCTATTTTTCTTGGAGAAATAAGCCAAAAATAAAAATAAAAATAAACAAAATCCTAGAAGTTTTAAAAAGGTTGCTTCAAACCATAAGATACTAGTAAATTTTATTAAAATAGGGTTTCTTCAAATATGACAAGAAAATCTTATGTTTTTACTCTTCAAATAAGATTTTCCTCAGATATTTGATTATTTATTCACAAAAGTTCTTTTCTACCTCCCCAGACATCAGTTGCTAAAACTGGGCGGCAATAGTGGGAATGTGTGACTTATATGGGAATATATCTCAAATATTAGTGAATCTTGTCAGTACTACACTTCAGACCAGCCCTGCCTTCTGTCAAGCAGCTTCTGTTGGCTGGAGGTAATAGTTTTCTCAAGGCTGGACATTACAAAGAATTATTGTGAGTTGTTGAAGAGTCATTCAGTCTTCCATTTACTTCTACTAAAATGCCTTTAATAAAATGACATTTACATCTACTCAAATACTCTTACCCAGCTTTAGAAATTCAGGACATCTATAGATGGCCAGGCAAGAAATTATAACAGCAAAAAAAATTTTATTTTCAAAATTTGGTATGCGTGCTACTGGAGATGAGAAAATAGAAATAACATAGGAGGACAGTATCTAAGTAAATAGCATTGTTTCTTTTTCTTTTTCTTTTCTTTCTTTTTTTTTTTTTTTTGGAGGGACAGAATCTCGCTCTGTTGCCCAGGCTGGAGTGCAGTGGTGCCATCTCAGCTCACTGCAACCTCCACCTCCTGGGTTCAAGTGATTCTCCTGCCTCAGCCTCCTGAGTAGCTGGGATTACAGGTGTGCACCACAACGCTTGGCTAATTTTTGTATTTTTGTAGAGACAGGGTTTCACCATGTGGCCAGGCTGGTCTTGAATTCCTGACCTCAAGTGATCTTCCCGCCTCGGCCTCCCAAAGTGCTGGGATTAAGGTGTGAGCCACTGCACCCAGGCTGTTTCTTTTTTTAATATTTATTTATTTAATTTTTTTTAAATATTGAGATGGGGTATCTCACTGTCAGCCAGGCTAGAGTGCAGTAGTGCAATCTTGGCTCACTGCAGCCTCTGCCTCCCAGGGTACAGTGATCTTCCCACCTCAGCCTCCTGAGTAGCTGTGACTACAGGAGTGCACCACCATGCCTGGCTAATTTTTTGTATTTTTGTTGGAGATGGAGTTTCACTCTTTTGCCCAGGCTGTTCTCGAATTCCTGGGCTCAAGAGATCCTCCACCTTGGCTTCCAAAGTGATGGGATTACAGGCATTAGCCACCACATCTGGTGCATTCTTTTAACAAATGTGTGTCTTATCATAAAAAATGTATCCCTCTATATTTCAGTACATATTTTCAATGAGTTTTGAAACTTGTTTAAATAGAACATAAATACATTTCAATACTTTTTCTCAAAAGATTCTATAATGGATAAAACATTTTGCAATAATTCAATAATCATACTTTTCAAATTCATAATGTTTTTCATAGAAATGCATAGTACAACACTTTAAAAACTTATCTACTGAGTCCCAATAATATGCAAAGTTCACCTTCCTAATGGGCTTCAGAATGTACATTAAATGGTTCCAGAACTAGAGGAGGAAAAATTAGTAGTACTATTTCTTAGTACTACTCCCCAAAGTTTTGCTTAAATTAATAGGTGCTGCAGGCCAGGTGCTTTGGCTCACGCCTGTAATCCCAGCACTTTAGGAGGCCAAAGCAGGCGGATCATGAGGTCAGGAGTTCGAGGCCAGCCTGGCCAACATGGTGAAGCCCTGTCTCTGCTAAAGATACAAAAAATTAGCTGGGCTTGGTAGTGTGCACCTGTAATCCCAGCTACTCGGGAGGCTGGGGCAGGAGAATCACTTGAACCCAGGAGGTGGAGGTTGCAGTGAGCTAAGATCATGCCATTGTACTCCAGCCTGGGCAACAGAGCAAGACTCCATCTAAAAAAAAAAAAAAAAAAAAAAAAGGTGCTGCATTAAAGCCTTACAACTCAATGGTCAGTAGTTAACAAGCAGTTCAAAATAGCTTTTTAATCCATGTCAAAAAATTAAAAGAACATTTTTTTTAATATGGAAGGGATACAATTATGTACTTAGGATAATACCTCCTTACATGCTCTGCTGGCCCTTGTTCCTTTCTCCAGTGCCCTCAAATGGAGCTCTGTGGTTGGTCCCTGAACACAGAAAGGATATTTTCTCAGCTATTAAAAATTATGAGGGAGTTGTAAGTGCAGTTCTTTTGCTAGTAAGATAACTGGAATCAATGGATTATATTTTAGCAGATTTTATAGTATCTTTCCACAATGTATTCTATATAAATGCCTGCACAATGAAATGTGTAATTTCATAAAGCATAATTGAAAAGTAATTTCTGAAAACCACATGTTTAGGTTGAAGTGGCATTTTCCTTGGCATGCATTGTCCTAGGGAATGATGTGTTACAGAAAGACTTACATGAAAATGAAGGATTTGAGTATGCTGATGTCCTTTATCTTCTTCACTCAACAGAAAAGGTAATACCTTTACAAAATATTGAGGTTCATTTTGAAAAAAATGGTTTTTATACCACATCTTCAAATTATCAAGTCTTCTTCATGGCAATATTCAATGTATTATTTAAGAAAAGACATGTAAAAATCTCTTTGTAGGTCATGAGTTTGTAACGATGTAATAATACAGCTCCATATTTTTCTGAGTTGTCCCACTTCATCGTTGAAATGCAGTAATTTTAATGTTTGGTGATGAGTCAAAAAACAAATCTCTTATGTCCCAAATCAAACCTTTAAAATAATTTTATGCCCTTTCAGCCCTCAGTCATTCACTTATCCAATATGCTAAAGGGGTGCTTCTCAAACTATTTGTGATGAAGAAATAGCTTTTTCCCAGCAATCTATTATGGAAGGATAATTTTTTTTTAACTTTAAAAATTTTGAAATAATCTTAGACTTTCCAAAAATTTGTAAAACCAGTATTCTGGTATATCCTTCATCTAGTTTTCCCAAATGTCAACTAGAACATTAACATTGATACAACACTATTAACTAATTTGCATGCCTTATTTAAATTTTGCCAGTTTTCTCAGCAATGTCCCTTTTTTGGTTTTTTATTTTATTTTTTTAATTTAAAAAATTATTTTTATTTTTTTCAATGTCTACTTTTGTTCCAGAATCTAATCCAGGGTCTCACATTACATCTAAATGTCTTGTCTCTTTAGCCTCCAGTTTGTGAAGCTCAGCCCTTCTTTGTTTTTCATGATTTCATGTCTTTCATGATTTTGACATTTTTGATGAATTCAGGCCAGTTATTTTATAGAATATCCCTCAATTTGACCTTGATGTTTTCCCCTAATTAAATTGAAGTTACACCTTTTGGCAAGAATATCACAGAAGTGATGTGGTCTTCTTCACTCACCTTCCCAGTACATCATAGCATGAGGTATATAATGTTGATGTATTTTACTGGTAATCTTAATTTTGATTACTTGGTTAAAATGGGGACTGCCATAGTTCTTCACTCACTGTTTTTCTTTTTGTAGTTAATAAGTATCTTAAGGTGAGACACTTTGAGATTACGCAAATATTTTGTCTTGCATCACACTTTTGCTCACCAATCTTAGCATCCATTGATGTAACAATAATAAATGTAACATTTGCCTAAGGGCAATTAAAAAAATTCCCTTCTTCCTTCTACGTTTATTAGTTGGTATTCAACTATAAAGAAGATTTGTTTCTTTTCAATGTTTATTCTCAGTTTTGTTATCCCACTGTTAATGATTTTGTGGACTGTCACTGGTCCACGGGCCACACTTTCAACAGCACTACCCTAACGAAATGAGAGCTATTTTCTACAGGGCATTTCACAACCAGGAAGAAAATTGCCAGCGACGTTTCTCTCAGTTCTGTAAGGTTTTAGAGGGATCAAGGAGGGTGAGGAGGTGGGTGGGAATGAAGTCATGTTATTTTTTTAATATAAAATTTTACTCTACTGTGGTTCACAAAAGAGAAGTGCTGCTATAAAAATATGGGAAATATTTTGGGAGGTCGAGGTGGGCAGATCGCTTGAGATCAGGAGTTCGAGACCAGCCTTGCCAATATGGTGAAACCCCATCTCTACTAAAGAGATAAAAATTGGCCGGGCGTGGTGGCACATGCCTGTAGTCCTAGCTACTTGGGAGGCTGAGGCAGGAAAATCACTTGAACCTGGGAGGTGAAGATTGCAGTGAGCCGAGATTGCACCACTGCACTCCAGGCTGGGTGACAGAGCTAGACTCCGTCTCAAAAAAGAGAATATATATATATATATATATATTTTTTTTTACAGTAGAGTAAAATATATATATATATAAAATATATATATGTGGAAACTAATAGGGTGAGGAGACTAAATGAATGTCTGACTGACTCTCTAAGCCACCTTTTGCCCCTCTACTCTGTTCCTTCTAGCTTTTACTCCCATTACCTTACTCCTCATGTGCACCCTTCTTCTCCCTTTTGTTACACATTCCACTCTCAAGTAGTCTGCCTTCCTTCCCAGTTTGTTACCACCTGCTTCACTCTCTGGACCCTGCATTTGGCTTATAATAGATTTATTCTTGTGCATCAGTTCTACAAATGGTAGGAAATCTTAGAGAACTAGAAGGTTTACCAAAGGATTTATCTGGACTTGGCTGAAATTTTTAATTCTAACACTCATCACAAGGCAAGTTAAAAGTCCTCTAGGGTTTCTTGTACTATATTTTGCCTCAAACTACCTGCCCTGCAGAGGCACATTAGTACTCTTAGGGCTTTAGAGACAGTACTGAACAACTATGGTCCTTCGTTAAACCTATAGTGGGAGACTTCAGATTACACAGGTGTGTTGTAGAAGTTAGAGGGGAGGGAGGGATGTTCAGCAACATTAAATATGCCACTGAATGAATAGCTATCTTATGGATAATGACAGGAATGCAATAAAAATTAAGTCAGGAACCCAGGTTCTTGTAACTCCTAGCCACATTGATACTGTCTACATGGAGATGCAATAGGTTATGTGTTGTTTTTAAATTATAATTTAACTATTTTCATGCTACCAAACTAGAATAATATATGAAATAGACCATTGAGATTGATTTTCACAAGCCACATAAAATTAGTCGCATTAATTTAGTTACTGTTATTCTACTCTTTTTAATTAATTCAAATATGTGGGCTAATTAATTATGAATATACTTTTGAAGAGAGGTTAGTGAGCATAATTAACAGGCACTCTTTTCCCATTTATAAATCAGTAGGTATAAAGTAACAATAAGTAACCAGTGGGTATAACCACCCTGGTAGATAGGTAAATGAAAATATATATGAAGTAAAGAGTTTAAGACAGTTGACATTGGGGAAAAAAAGTATGGAAACATATGTCTTTCCTCAAGGATTAATTTTTAGCCCTCTGAACTGGGAATAGCCAACTTGGTTCTTGTCCTGTATCTGATACTAGCTGGCATGGTGGGAACAGTCAAACTATGGGATTCATTTTGAAACATTAATAGCCACTTTATAATCTAAACTATTTACTGTAGACTTCCACAGTGATACTGCAGGAGTGAACCCTACATGGAAAAGAAATGAAAATCAGTCAAGTCTTAGCATATTTCTCTCACTTTGCTCTATCTGACCTTGATACACAAAGCATGCCCCTTTGGTTCATTTCTCATTGCCACTCTTTCCTACTTGGCTCTAGGTTCTATTTTGCTGTCTGTTAATCCACGCTTTGACTATGAATGAGACCTAGTTTCTCAAGCCTTTGACTGTACCTAATACCTTTCTTTTTGCCTATTTAGGTGACTGGGTTTTTGTGTGTGTGTGTGTGTGTGTGTGTGTGTGTATGTGATTTTTATTATGGAAAATTTCAAATATATATAAAATGACAGGGTAGCATAATGAACCTAAATGTTCCCACCCAGCTTCAGCAGTCATCATCTCATGGCCAATCTTATTTCATCTATACATCTACTCACTTCTACTAAATTATTTTTGATGCAAATTTCAAGCATCATATAATTTTATCTATAAATATTTCAGTATGTACATGCAGCATTTTAATATTATGATTAATAGTGGCAGAAGAAAATTCAGGGCCGGGTGTGGTGGTTCATGTCTGTAATCCCAGCACTTTGGGAGGCCAAGGCGAGCAGACACCTTGAGCTCAGGAGTTCAAGACCAGCCTGGGCAACAGAGCAAAACCGTGTCTCTACAAAAAATACAGAAAATTAGCCAGGTGTGGTGGCACACGCCTTTGGTCTTAGCTACTTGGGAGGCTGAAGTGGGAGCATTGCTTGAGCCTGGGAGGTGGAAATTGCAGTGAACCAAGATCAAGCCACTGCACTCTAGCCTGGGTGACAGAGGGAGACTTTGTCTCAAAAAAAAAAAAAAAGAAAAAGAAAAAAAAGAAAAGAAAATTCACTAAGATGAATGAGTTCTTTCTGTGTGTAATACATTGTTCAAATAACATACTAATAATACAATATATTGAATTATTTTTAATATTAAAAATAAGATTTAGTAATAAGATTTTATCTTTTGAATCTTTCTGGAAGGTCTGCCATACTTATATATCTCTGGCAAGCAGACTAATTCTACAGAAGAAACTAGCTTTTGCTGTTTGCCCAGCTTCAGAATGTTAAAATGTGATTCTTCAGAATACATTATTTTTCTCCTATTCTTCCTTAAAATATAGTACAATGGAATTTTACAAATGAATTTAAGAGATGATATGGAATACCCAACAATGTATGGAATGCAATAGATAACATGTTATATACAAGGGTAGTTTTGATTTATCAACTCTACTTTGAAATGTTGAAAGTTACAACATTCTGGAGTAACTATTATCTCTTTTCCCTAGTAATGTCATATTTTACTCCCAGTGATAAGAATGCAATATATTTTAATGAGCAAGAATTTAAAGTCTATTATGTTGAGTAACATGATAAATGAAGTTCACTATAATGCCTGTTTCTCCTATTTTTAGGATATTTGCTTAAGAGCAGGCTATGCATTAACACTTTTTGCCTTCAATAATCGCTTTCAACAATACTTAATATTGGAAAGTGGAATAATGACCATATCTATTTTTGAACGTTTTCTTGAATCAACAGTTGAAACTGAGAAGGCAATGGCAGCATTTCAGGTATAAAATTGAGATTAACACCTCAAATTAATAAATATGTCATTTTGTGAAAACTTGAAAATTACAACAATTTGGAGGCCCAGAAAAACGTTTACTTATTTGTAAAAACTTAGTACTTTGCACATAAGCCCCTTCTACCTCATAAAAACTCCATTATCTATGAGGATTTCTTCATTAATACAGAATTTTACAAGTTACAAGACACTTGCTTATGCCTTTATACCTCATCTGATGTTTATAACAAGCCTGTAAGGTTGACAATCAGGTAGTATTATTTTCATCACCCCCATATTAAAAGTAAATAGGTAGAAAAACATGTTAGCATCCAAGACAGGTTTTCTAACTGCAAATCTTTAGTTGATCACACTGATCCTTCAACCTAGTAACAACTGTATGTATCTGGGAAGTCTTATTCTCTCTCTTCATTTTCTATCCTGTGCCCTTTAAGAGAAGTATTTTCTATGAACCCATATTGAAAGGGTGCAAAAGTTGCAAACATTGTAGGAAGAATAATAGTACCCCCTATGATCACTGCTATGACCAGACAGGGACAAATACTCTAACTCTCCCCACCACCACATGCTGCTTCTATTGAATCCTCTAAACACTCCCTTTACCCTTCTAAGAAGTATCAAAAGAATAAAAAAAAAAATAAAAAATTACAAACGTGTAATTAGAGAAGCTGAATAGAAAATGTTTAAAGACTCTCTGCTTCTTTTCTGTTTTCAGATTGTTGTACTGGCTAAAGTCATTAGAGATATGGACCATATTACTTTGTCTGCAAGAGGTGTTACTATTTTAGTTGATAGTCTGTATTCAGTTCAGACTTCTACTATTGTCTTGACAGGTAAGAAATGACTAGAAGTTAATTTTAGCCACATAAAACTATTTTCAAAAACAGTTTATTGTAATCTGAATAATAATAAAATAATACGCCTCATACACTGCCACAAGTTTAAAGAACGAACTTATGTTTATATCTACATGGAACTCCACAGCAAGTCTACACGAAACAATGGGTGTCTACTCTGTACCCCAAACAGAAGCTGAGTAACTCTGAATACAGACTTTTTGCTTTCCTAATTACTTTTTCAAACCCTTAACTTTTTTCCAAGATATAAATGAGAATTCAACTATGAACTACAAACAGCAAAATAAAAAAACTGATTTATAATAGTGGTGGCAGATTTACACAGATGTACCTCTGTCTGGTTTCCTTTTGTCCAGTTGTGCACATTTTGCTAACACTGAAAAGTTCTTTACATCGCTGTGCAACAAAGCAAAGCAAGATGGTCCCATAGCGTTCTCAACACATTTATTGCTATTGTATAACTGTGTCTACTGCAGACCTAACCCAACAGCTCACACATAATAGGTGATCAGTAATATTTAATTGACTTGTTATGCCACTCTTAAAGTAACATAAGGCAGGGTCAGAATGAGTAATATGCAGTGACTACTACCAATATAAACAAATAAGTATTTGTTTTTTAATTAAAATGTATCACTAAAGGAAACTTTACTTGATGCCATAGAATTATATGTTTATGAAGTATATGTGCATGGCAAGGAAGGAAAAATGAAACAATGAAAACTTTCTGATGGAAACTAGCTAGCAAAAAAGTTTAAAGAAGTTATTAAATATGTTTTAATCTAAATAACATTATTAATTCAATGTTATAGTAATTCTGTGACTCTGAAAAACAACTGTAGTGGGTTTACACTCCACAGTTTTTTTTTTTTTTTTTTTTTGAGACGGAGTCTCACTCTATTGCCAGGCTGGAGTGCAGTGGTGCGATCTTAGCTCACTGTAACCTCCGCCTCCCAGGTTCAAGCGATTCTCCTGCCTCAGCCTCCCGAGTAGCTGGGACTACAGGCGTGCACCACCAAGGCCAGCTAATTTTTGTATTTTTAGTAGAGACGGGGTTTCACCATGTTGGCCAGGATGGTCTCAATCTCTTGACCTCATGATCCGCCCGCCTCGGCCTCCCAAAGTGCTGGGATTACAGGTATGAGCCACCACACCTGGTCTCCACAAACTCTTATAGGAAAGAAATGCCATATTACATTGGCTTTCAAATATTAAATTAATTCCTCCAGGATGAGGAGAAATGAATCTCAGAAATGACTGGACTTTCTCTGCACTCCACAACCAGTCATATGCATGTCCAGGGTATCTCAGGCAAAGCTTGATATTCAGGCCTCAGGTATAGTGTAAAATAACTGATGTGCTTGGTGTCAAGTTGACATGGTTTCCACAAGATGCTCCAAAGGCACAGAAGTTTTTAGGAAACTGATTTCTGTTACCAAGAATTCAGTTTTCCTATTTATACCACTTAGCTATTCTCTACTCAGAGTTCCTCCTTCTACTCCTTTGAGAACTATAAACTTTAGTTCTCTTTCTTAGCTGCTCCCTTGGTCTGTTTCCATTTCTAACTTCCCATCTTTGAAGGGTCTTTTTAACTTTAAATAGAGCTTACCTTTAGACAATTTTTGCTTTAGATGATACAACCAATTTTCCCCATTCTGAGGCAATAAACACAAGGAATTTCTTGGCTTATAATAGAGGCCAGACAAAAATATAAGGAGAACAAAAACTCACGTCATATCTCAATAAAGTATCCACATACTCCACACAGAAATATGAAAATACATTTTTATCTTCAAACAAATATAAATGAAATAATATTCATTTGCTAGCTGCACATTTAATTATTGGGACACTTTATTATTTTAAATCTGAAAACATTTCTTTTTATGTAAAAACTTCAGTGATTTTAAACCTCAATAAGCAATACATTGATTGATTTTAAAGTATTAATAAGGCTTAACTCAAAGCCATTTCAACCGCAAAAAGGACATATTAAGTTTTTTTTTTTTGAGACGGAGTTTCGCTCTTGTTGCCCAGGCTGTAGTGCAATGGCACGATCTCTGCTCACTGCAACCTCTGCCTCCCAGGTACAAGCGATTCTCCTGCCTCAGCCTCCCGAATAGCTGGGATTACAGGCATGTACCACCACGCCCGGCTAATTTTTGTATTTTTAGTAGAGATGGGGTTTCTCCATATTGGTCAGGCTGGTCGCGAACTCCCGAAGTCAGGTGATCTGCCCACCTCGGTCTCCCAAAGGGCTGGAATTACAGGTGTGGGCCACCACGCCCGGCCTAAATTTTCTTATGATAATTAAATCATTATGTTCATAGTTATTTTTAAAACCCTAAAAACTTCAAAACAAAATATATTCTGAAGATATGGGAGAAAGAAAACCTCTAATTTTCAAATTTTTCCACCCTTACATAAACCTATTTAATTTACACTATTTGTGACAGAAAACCAAACTGTAATTTTGGGGAGTTTATTCTATATTTACATATGCATGCTTTTCTCAGTGCTGCTTCATTGACAGAGATGTCTTGTGACACAAACTTTTTTCAGTGCTATGTGCAATTAATGAAAGTATTATAAGTTTATATCAATTAAATAACACAAGCATTTTTCTTGTTTAATTTATAGGGAATTTAATAGCAAGCCTGGCTCATTCTAGAGCTGGTATCCCAGAAGCATTTACCACATTAGGAACAATCCAACGGCTCTGCTATCATTTGTACTCGGGAATAGAAGAGGTAAAAACAAGCAAAAACTAATTCTAAAATTAAATATGCTAAAAATATAATTTACCTCTCCCTCTGTGGACTAATTTTTCCACAGATTGACTGTGTTATAGATATAATTCTTATTACTAACTCAAAATTACATGACTGTGTTATATATATAATATACTTCTTGTTACTAACTCAAAATTACATGACTTTTCTAATACTAATTAGTCATACATATCTGCCATCCACAATTTTAATTCCTATAAAAATATACATTTGTTTTAACCCTAAGACTTAAAATTAGGATTTAAATCACAAAAGCAGTATAAAACAACTACAATTAAAGATTTAAAAAGAACTACCTGTTCAAATTAGTTTCTGATTTAAAAAACAAAAACAAAACCCTACAAAATAAGTCATCTTAATCCTGGAATTAAGAGTCAATCTATAAGTACGTTGATGACAAAGAAACTTATAATTGTTTACTAAGTATCTAATGAAAACTGGTGACTCTGATCTAAGTTATTTCTATGATTTGAAATGAATGAAAATGGAATTCATAGGATAGCTTTCCTTATGTGTCAAGCAGGGTTAGATGTAAGGGTGTGTGAAAGAGGCCGTGCTGGTCACAGCAGTGGCTTGCCTCTGAGTGTTCCCCTACTCTCTTCCACTAAGGTCTAAAGCAGTGTTACTCCACCTTTAGGGTATATCAGAATCACCTGGAGGGCCTGTTATATTGCTTGGCCCCATTCCTAGAGTTTCTGAGCCAATACATTTGAGGTGGGCCCTAGAATTTGCATTTCGAACAAGTTCCCAGCAGCTGAACTACAGGTCCAGGGTTCAAGGTGTAGAAGACATATGAGCATACAGAGCAACCGGATGCCAACATAAAGACCAATATGTTCATTCTATGAAACTTTTTATGCTACTATCATATTCCCTACAACTGGCCAGGAACATACTTTAATTAATCATATGACCAATCTATGGGTCATAGACAGAGGGTATTTTCTTCAAAGAACTATTTTTTCTAGAGTCCTGTGGCCTGACACTTGTGCTTCTTTCTGTTTTTGCCAGTGGAAAAGTGAGTTGCTCTTGTAACGTCTGAATGTTAAAAAAATTTTTTTTAAAGTAATGAATAAATAAATAAGTTGCTTTCTCTAAGATCTCTGTTACCAAGAGTTCAGCTTTCCTATGTGTACCACTTAGCTATTCTCCAAAGTGTCTGTTCCTACTCCTTTGAGAATGATAAACAAAATAATTAAATAACAGTTTCTAGGGATGGAACCCAGGCATAATTGTCAAAGTTATATGGGTGATGCTAATGCATTGTCAGGGTTGCATCCACTACCTTAGTTCAAACTCAAGTTCTTTCTTTGGTGGCACATTAGAATTACCACACACACACACACACACACACACACACACACACATTAGAATTACCTGACACACACACACACACACACACACACACCTGAAAGGATTCTGATTTAGTTGGTGGGCTTTTTTTTTTTTAAACACTCCAGGTGGTTCTAAAATGCAGTTAAGACTGAGAACAACCACTAGAAATCAATGGCAGTTGACAGCTCTCTGTAAAAATATGGCAGTTAAGCTTCCGTCTATACACTGCCATTTGTTTGCATACATATTTGCTTACACTTGCTCCCTCCCTTACAGAGACTTTCCTATGAAATAGCTAATTAGAACATTAAGATATTTTAAGAACAAAGCCCATTGGTTAAGAAAGAATTGTTTCTTCATTTAGGTTCGCGCAGCTTGTTCCTCTGCTCTTGGCTACTTAACATACAATGCAAATGCTTTCCGCATCCTATTAAAAGAATGCAGGAATAAACCTAATCAGTTCATTCGTATAAAAAATAATATCAGCAGAGATGCAAGTATTAACCCAGCATTTTTAAAGGAATTTCAAATGCAACAAACACTGGTGGGACTTCCTTCCTTAAGGTATGGTCCTATGTTAGAAGTGGCAGTAGTGAAATCATCGATAGAGGAGACTTTAATGAGGTTTAGTAAGATCCAACAAGAGGAACTATTCTTGATATGAACTTATCTCCTGTATAGCAGAGGATAAACTTTATTCTAAATGACCACTGCCAAAACCTGTTTTAATTCCAACTCAGCACCAGAGTTGTGGGTGCAGACAAGAACACACCTAGATCTTAGAGATCCTCTCTGGCCAGGATTAATCACATTTTAGAAAGTTTTGGGGAGACTGGTTACCACAACATCTGATTCAAGAAGTCACTTTTTAGCAGACTAGGGATACATTTGAGAGTTCTGAGACAAGACCACCACCCTGACCTTAGCATCAAATGGGTTTTCCGGACCAGATCCAAAGCTAGGCCAAATTCCCAGGGTGGAAACAGGGCTAAATTAGACTTAGTGGTTAGTTACAGTGAAGTTTGCCAGGTATTCAGAGGATTTTGACTCAATGTTGTGGTTTCATCACAAACTTAACTCCCCCCAAAAAGGGAGGAGAAGAGAATCTCTACTATGGGTATATTTTCTCTTCTGTAAACGTAGCTGAATTACAAGTCTTCTCTCCAAGTAGTGATATTCATACTTAGGAAATAGAACTACTCAAGATACGTTAACTCTATGATAACGGAAGAGAATAGGATCCAATAGTGCATCCGAATAGGACCCATGTACAAACATAGATTCTACATCAATTTTAAGTACAGAGAATGATGAGTACATCTTTGGAGCCACTTTAATTCTTTGAAAAGCTGAAAGTCTAAAATGGGTGACCTAATTTTATAAGCCAGGGAAGCTAAATTATAACTGTTATAATTGATAATTCTAAATAATTTTCATTGGTTCAAGGAATTAAGATAAATAATGTAAGTAGTATTTTACACAGTCACTCCCACAGCTAGCCCATGTGATGACTTTGTAGGAATTAGAAAAATATACCCCTTTCTCAGACCTATCTTCTTCAAAACCCAGCTGAAGTGTCTCTTCTTCTGTAACACTTTCCCTCATCACTTCAAGCAGATTTAATGTTCCAAATGTTTGGAGTAAATAAGTGAGTAAATGAGTGACTGAACATAAAATACTTACAGATAACATGCAGAGTTAGTGGAGGTAACATGTATGAATTAGGCCATTAGGCATTCAACCTGGTACTGTAAGTCTTCATATACTTCTTCATATATTTTTTCTGGGTGCATTATGTCTTCATTTATTTTAATGACAAAAATGTTTTCCTTTTAGTCTGGAGAAGAATGGAGGACCATCCATAATTCCTATCTTTAAAAGAGGTAACTGATTTTTCTTTTATCTATGAAGTACCTTCTAGCCCAGACACTTTATAATTCTGTATTCCATCTCTAAAAATTCAAAATGTAGGCCGGGCACAGTGGCTCATGCCTGTAATCCCAGCACTTTGGGAGGCCAAGGTGGGCAGATCACTTGAGGTCAGGAGTTCAACATCAGCCTAGCCAATATGGTGAAACCCCATCTCTACTACTACTACTACTACTACTACTACTACTACTACTACTAATAATAATAATAATAATAATAACAATACAAAAATTAGCCAGGCATGGTGGCGCATGCCTGTAATCCCAGCTACTTGGGAGGCTGAGGCAGGAGAATCACTTGAACCTGGGAGGCAGAGGCTGCAGTCAGCTGAGATCGCACCACTGCACTCTGGCCTGGGTGACAGAGTGAGACTCCGTCTCAAAAAAAAAAAGTAGAGGGTACCCCCACAAAAAAGTTTACCTGCATACTTCTCTTTTGTAATTCTGTCTACCTAAAATATCTTCCTAATTACAAGCCCATATTAATCATTTTCTGTAAGGCCTTCCCTATTAGTATCACTTGAAAGTGACTCCTGTCTTATTTTGCTTTTCTCAAACCATGCATAGAAGTAAGTCATTATTTAAACGACCTGTAAATATGACTTTGCTGTTTCATATCTGAAACAACTTACCTATCTGAATTCTCAGGGCAGAGACCACATTTTTTCCATTGATACTCTATATAGTTTTGTACATAGTTGGTACATTACACTTGAATGGACTAGATCTGCAGAGATCAGAGTCCAGATCTCATATTATTTATCCCTTCCTATTAGATATGTAATAGGGAATATAAATTACTTGTTAATTTCACATATCTGCTTAGTGCTTGTTCGTGTAGGACCAAAATCAGTCTTGATACGTTGTCCTATCACGAAAATCAAGGATAGAAACATTCAGAAGTCAAGATCAGTTTGCTAGAGTCACAAACAGAAAGGGAGAGAATTTAAAAAGACAGTAAAAGGAGAGGAAACAATTTCATGTATTCAGCCAGTATATGAGGGAAGCTAGGTATGTGGGGAGGCTATATAGAAATATATATAGAATATCATGGGTAGAAAAGCATCCATTTTTTATATAGCTTCTTGAATGTAAGAGTAATTTACATAAAAGAATAAAGTCAGTTCACTCTTCACTTTAACACTGGTTTCTAAGCAACAACCTGTTTATCAGTCATGATCTGATGAAGTTTTCACAGGTTTGTAGTAACATAAGAAAAAATAAGGACAAGGTAGCACGTTTCTGATAAAATTAATTTCATTCAATATCAAGTCCATCATTTGAGATAATGCCTTTTACACTTTTTTTAGTGTTAAAATATTCTTTATTTTACATAATGATATTTAAAGTAGTATTCATTCTTTTATTGGTGCTAACTTGACATAACAAGCTAGCAAACCATATAGTGGTCCCCACAAATTTTTGGCCTCTGACATCTAAATGTCTGGAAGTACTGATCTGTTCTCTTAGTATGTTTTAGTTATGTAAAGAAAATAGAACTACATAGAAGTAGAAGTAATGAGACTATACCTAGGGCTCTCAGTAGAGACATTTAATTGTGGCTAATTTTTAGGGAAGGAGCACCGAAGAAAATTAAAACCTAAAATTCAACCAAAAGATTCTTTGACTTTATTACCTCCTGTAACTAACTTCATGGGACTCTTCAAAGCAACAAAAAAGACCAAGGATTCCCATAATATTTTTTCTTTTTCATCTACAATTACATCAGATATCACAAATGTATCAAGACCAAGAATAGTGTGTTTGAACCAACTTGGGAAACATGTCCAGAAAGCCAACCCAGAGCCTGCAGAAGGCTAATAAAACATTTTAGAATGAAAGGATTCCTGAGCCATCTTTTAAAAAATTTTTTATTTTTAATAATGGTAATATGCAAATAACATAACTGAATAATCTTTTTGAATGGAAGTTCTTGATCTCGATACTAAGCAGATTTTCCTTAGCATGTCTACAGGAATTTAGTGTCAGGTCAGAGTTATGGTTTCAAAAAATTAGGATTTCTGTAAACGAAGGCCTGCACTTAAACCTTAAAATTTATTGACTGACATGAGTGGTATAACTAGTGTATATATCAAGAGTTAACATTTTTAAATTGGTGTGCAAGAAGCCTGATTCAAAGTAGCTCACATGGTAACATTTATTGTAATACTTTGAGATATTTAGTAATAAATATTACAAATGTATAAGTCTTCTAAGACCCAAAATGTATACCTTAAGAAACATTTTGGCTAGGCATGGTGGCTCACACCTGTAATCCCAGCACTTCTGGAGGCCAAGGTGGGAGGATCACTTGAATTCAGCAGTTCAGGACCAGCCCGGGCAACATGCCAAGAGCCTGTCTCTACAAAAAATAGAAATAAAGTTGGCTGGGCATGGACATGCACACCTGTAGTCCCAGCTATTCAAGAGGCTAAGGCAGGAGGATTGCTTGAGTTCAGGAAGTCAGGGTTGCAGTGAGTTGTGATCTGGCTACTGTACTCCAGCTGAGGTCAGAGAGTGAGACCCTGTCTCAAAAAAAAAAAAAAAAAAAAAAAAAGTCTGAGAGTCAGTGGATGAAGCAGAAAAGAAAAATTAAAAAAGAAAATAAAACAAAAATTTTTTAAAAGGGAAAAAAAGTTTTCTTTAAAAATAAAATCTGAAATCATTGCCCATCAAGTACATGAGTATGGCTTTTGTGGCTAACAGTGTTGCTCATTCTCCATATTTATAGTGTCTTTGGTTTGCAACTGGAAAGGGTAATAGTCTTTGTGGCTTAGAACCATATGATGTCTTTGCTCAAATAGCAATGTCTGCTTCTCCTATTTTATAGCTGCAGATAGATATGATACAAACACCTGGCTTCACTGTGTACTTTATTTTACTTACTTACTTATTTATTTATTTATTCGAGATGGAGTCTTGCTCTGTCACCCAGGCTGGAGTGCAGTGGCAGGATCTCGGCTCACTCCGCCTCCTGGGTTCAGGCAATTCTCCTGCCTCAGCCTCTTGAGTAGCTGCGGTTACAGGCGCCTGCCACCACACCTGGCTAATTTTTGTATTTTTAGTAGAGATGAGGTTTCACCATGTTGGCCAGGCTGGTCTTGAACTCCTGACATCAGGTGATCCGCCTACCTTGGCCTCCCAAAGTGCTGGGATTACAGGTGTGAGCCACTGCGCCTGGCTTCACTGTGTACTTTAAAGCTCCCCTTTTCTCCATCCACTTGCTGAATTGCCTCCATACAGTCTGAGGTTCTTGCTATAATCCATTCTCTACCTGGGCTGCAGTAAGCATTGAAAGTATATATTAATTAGCGGTTATTTTCCCCGATATGTACTTAGGGGTTTCTATGTGCTAGAGTCCAAAGTCAGTGGGTGAGTGAGTGGGTGAATGAATTATTATTTATTTATTTGTCTGTTTAAGACAGGGTCTTGCTCTGTTACCCAGGCTGGAGGGCAATAGTGCAATCATAGCTCACTGTAGCCTGTAACTCCTGGGTTCAAAGCAATCATCCCACCTCAGCCTCCTGAGTGGCTAGGGCTATAGGTCCTCGGTCTTTGTTATGCTGAGTGTGGTGGTACAGGCGTGTAGCCCTAGCTACTCAGGAAGCTGAGGTCTCTGCTGTGTTGCCCAGGCTGGTCCCGAATTCCTGGCCTCAAGTGATCCTCCTCCCTTGGCCTCCCAAAGCATTAGGATGAGCTACCATGCAAAGTTTGTGTTCTTAACCACTAAAAAATAAGAGACCTCTTTAATCTTCATATTTAATTCTAAATTATCTTAATGGTGCTGAGTCACAACTTTCTGGTGGATTGACTGAAATATAGGAAATGCGGAGGGAAATGGTCTATTTTATACTAGAAAGGGATACATATTCAAGTGATGAATTGTGTTATCCAGCACCATTAAGGATAAGAATTTATAACAATGGAAATATTAAGTTTCTGTAGATATTTTTAAAAGCCTTTAGAGAGCAACTTTTGAGCTCTGAAACTGGTTTCAGGTAGGCTCAAGACTATACTTTAGGACTATTTTCAGGTTATCAGAGTTTCTTTGCATTCAATGCCAGATATTTCCTGAGTATCTTGGCCTAGCCAGACCATCCTACCACTCCTAAAATTTATACTACTTCTCCTATAAATCTCCCCTATAAAGATTATTTTTATTGGCTGGGCATGGTGGCTCACACCTGTAATCCCAGCACTTTGGGAGGCCAAGGCGGGTGGATCACATGGTCAGGAGTTCGAGACCAGCCTAGCCAGCATGGTGAAACCCCATCTCTACTAAAAATACAAAAAATGAGCTGGGCATGGTGGTGCTTGCCTGTAGTCCCAGCTACTCGGGAGGCTGAGACAGGAGAATTGCTTGAACCTGGCAGACGGAGGTTGCAGTGAGCCGAGATCGAGCCATTGCACTCCAGTCTGGACAACAGAGCGAGACTCTGTCTAAAAAAAAAAAAAAAAAAGATTATTTTTATTACTCCACGTTTTTTTTTTTTTTTTAAACGATGTGTGAAAAGTCAGGCCCTGGAGGCTGAAGTTGGAGGATTACATGAGCCTAGGAGTTCTACTCCAGCCTGGGCAACATAGCAAGATGCTGTCTATAAAAATCGAAATAAAAAATTACGTATGAGAAAGGCCTCCAGATATAGAGGGTTACATTCAAAGAATTGTACATTTAGTTACTTTAATCAAGGCAGAAAAACAGTGATAAGCTTATAATATTTGCAGTACAAAGTTTGGATTAAAAAAAAAATCCAAAAAAACTCCCTCATTTATTTCCATCTGATTATATACAATTTCTCAAATAACTGATGTGAAAGTATGTGGACAACTAAAGCATACAATACATACTTGAGGGATTACTTACATGTTAAAATTGTAAAACCTCAAATTATATAGATTTTTAAAAATGCATAGACATCCTATTTACTCCAGAGATGATACCTAATAACGAACGCTTAAAATTAATAACATATTATGTTAGAGAAAGTCAGCTTTTGTCTTGATTTGGAAATGTCTGCTTTGACATGACTGATCTAAAATTGCTCTATTGAGCACATCTGTAATCCCAGCATTTTGGGAGGCTGAGGCAGGCAGATTGCCTGAGCTCAGGAGTTCAAGACCACCCTGGGCAACATGGTGAAACCCCATCTCTACTAAAAAAACAAAAAATTAGCCAGACGTGGTGGTGGGCTCCTGTAGGCCCAGCTACTCAGGAGGCTGAAGCAGGAGAATCGCTTGAACCCACAAGGTAGAGGTTGCATGCAGTAAGCTGAGATCACGCCACTGCACTCCAGCCTGGGTGACAGAGGGAGATTATCTCCAAAAAATAATAATGATAAAAAAAAATAAAACTGCTCTCTCATTATAAAGTCAGGTTCTTGTTTCAGTAGGAGTTAAAAAATAGCTTCTCCTATCCTGATTTGAGGAAGTGGGGGAAAGTCCTAGGCCTGTATGATACAGGGCCAGAATTCAGCAAAATTACTGTGCTTCTTTCAAAGCTTTCTTTCTACCTGCCAGCATCAATACATTGCTTTCTCAAAAGATGTTTTATTTTGGTTTTCAATAATTAAAAGAAAAAAACTATCTTCCCTTGTAAGACTTTTAACACATTATAGTATCTCAGAAGAGCAGGTAAAACATCAAATATAAAAAAAAAAGAAATAAAATCTTGATGAATAATTAATATTATATATCTTCTACAATTTGATACACAAAACAATAAAAACTTAATTTTAACCTTAATACTACCTTTAGGGACTTTTTTGAACAGCAGAAATCATATCTCCATTTTTAATTGTGGTACTTTTATGGAAGCTTCTCCAACTTCTTTTGATATGTCTACTCCAAGAGGACATCTACATCATAAGCAGACAAATCGTATTATTTATTTGCTTCATGATCCATCACTAGTTCTGCAGACTATTTGCTTAGAATTCTGATGGTATAAATATCAAATATTTAATTCATCATATGTGGTGATGATTCTTAAATACTTACAAATATACTGGGACCTCAAGTCAGGATAATGAAAGCTAGTCTCATTAATAAGAAATCTAAATTTTGAGATGTTTTTGAAAGAAACAGTTTTGCTGTTCTCAAATACTGTAAATAAGTTAAAAACATAAAATGAAATATAAAAATAATGAAAAATATCTTATAATTCTCTACAAAGCTAAAAAGGTAAAAACATTTTTGCCACACAGCTAAAGTCAAAACTGTATCCATTCACATTTTAGAAATGTCCTAAGTTTCTATAGGTTCTTCTCTGAAGTTTCAAAAGCTGCCTTGCCCCTTTTCTACCATCCTTTGCCATTACTAGCCAAAGAGGTCTTAGTTCCTGCTGTCTTTTTCTGTTCCTCCTCAGTAACTAATTTTTGCTTCAGATTTCTGCTTTTCTACCATGGTGTCCAAGATAAGGCTTTGCTTTGACTGAATCCCAACCTGGAAAAAGCCATTATCTCCAGCCTCAACACTGCCACAAGGGGGCATAACTGAATCAGAGGATATACTCTATATAGAGACAAGGTATCAAAGGGATGCCTTCCGGTACTACTAACTCAATTCAGTTCATTCATCATCAGCATACATGTAATTCATATATAGCACAACTGTCAAGTTATGGAATATAATGCTGACAAGTTGTGTTTTTTTTTTTTTTTTTTGAGATGGAGTCTCACTCTGTCACCCGGGCTGGAGTGCAGTGGCGTGATCTCGGCTTACTGCAACCTCCGCCTCGAGGATTCAGGCAATTCTCCTGCCTCAGCCTCCCGAGTAGCTGCGATTACAGGCGCCTGCCACTACGCCTGGCTAATTTTTGTATTTTCAGTAGAGACGGGGTTTCACCATGTTGGCCAGGCTGGTCTCGAACTCCTAACCTCAGATGATCTGCCCACCTCAGCCTCCCAAAGTGCTGGGATTACAGGCATGAGCCACCGTGCCTGGCCAATGCTGACAAGTTTTAAAACATCAGATGAAACAGTGTTCAAAATATAATTATGTTAGATTATGAAAATAATTGTCTTTTACTATTCCAGAATTAAAACAGAATTTGATAGTAATTTGAAAAACCAGCCAGGTGTGGTGGCTCACACCTGTCATCCCAGCATTTTGGGAGGCCGAGGTGGGTGGATCACTTGAGGCCTGGAGTTCGAGACCAGCCTGGCCAATGTGGCAAAACCCAAAAACTAAAAATACAAAAAATGAGCTGGGCACAGCTGTGTGAACCTGTAATTAATTCCAGCTACTCAGGAGGCTAAGGCATGACAATCACTTGAATATGGGAAGCAGAGGTTGCAGTGAGCCGAGAATGCGCCACTGCACTCTAGCCTGGGTGACACTAAGACTCTAAAAAAAAAAAAGACAAAAAGTCAAAGAAAAAACTGTGCTATTCACTGGAACTTTGATTTGGGAGAGGAAATAAGGCTTGCAGGAAACAGCTATCTTTCGGCCAATTCTCAACTGCCTGTGTAAGAGCATAATCACAACCCACTCTCACACCTGAATGCTTTCTGCATGTTTTCCTTAAATTTCCCAGCATACTTGCTGGTTCTGAGATGTTCTTGACATTGCAAAAGTCCAGGCCATGGACATAGTTTA